>NC_089804.1:51894995-52194995 GCF_029633855.1 Hoplias malabaricus
GGGAGTTCTTGTCGTAATGCAGTGCTGTTGGATAAAGTCATTTGAACTGTATTTTCACCCAAACTCACAGGCAACAAAACCAAAATCCACCATTTGTTTTTATATGGTCTGCAGATGTGAGATTGTGTGTATTTTCTGTCTTTACTGCTTTTAAAATGTGTTTCTAACCTTCAATTCTAAACCTCAACATACCCCTGAATTTAAAGGCAACTTGGATAACACTGGAGAACTATTTTTCTCGCAGCAAAACAACAACCCCCACCCATTTGTAGTTCAGAAGTAGTTCAGCGTATTTTTCAGCCTCCCAAATTTCAGTCAGTTCCTCTATAAGTAACTGTGAATATTATCCACCTATGGAGCAGAAATAGAGCAACATCCTCACCTCTTTTCATGCTTTTCAGTGTTCCGGGGTCTCTCCACTGTCCAAATGCGTCCAGGTGCCATTTCTCTGCAATGTCTGGGCAGACAACTGAGGGAGAGAGCTCCTGAGCCAGTTCAGACCAAGATACCCATGTACTGAGCCAGGGCTGCGTACAAACACCAGATCTTTTTCCCAAATGTAAATAAACCAAAGAGTTAGCACATGGTGAATCAGTAACCAAAAAGAATCGGTTCAGCATTTTGGGTGAAATGTTAGGACATTGGTGTCCTGAAGAAGTACAAATGCACCCATGCCACACACATTCACACACACACACACACACACACACACAAGCCAAGCATTGTGTCTGGTCTGCCTGCATGAGTCCTCTAATGCTTTAAGTGTAGTGTGTGTGTGGGTGCCAGGTGTCTAATAGTGCAGCTCTTTCAGGCAAAGACCCGCTTCCTCACTGGGATCACCTCACACAGAGCATTTACTGCACTACTGTCTGTGCATGTACACACACACACACACACACACACACACACACACACACACATACACACAAATGCATTGTATGTGGGGCATGGCGTGTGCACTGGCTCTGGAAAAAGGAAGCTGTGTTTGCTTTGCAATCTTTTATATAGAAGAGCTCAGTAAACAAATGGATTAAAGCAGGAAGTGTGTCGAGAATTTCACCGCTGACCATTTCCAAACCCGACCATCAGCTTTTTCAGCTCCGCTCTTTAGACAGGGGCTTCAGTCTTTAAAGAAAAACTTTAAAAAACTTAGGAAAAGGTACATTCTCTAAACTTTTAGAATTGTGTCCAATACTTGTAGAGTGCACCATTGTAGTTTTTAACTGAACAGCTTCAGTGCTTTATACACTGTTTATATTTATTTATCAAGTGGATTTTATTGTCATTTCTTCTTTATACAGTGTGCACAGTAAACCTAATTTGTACATCATTCTCCTGCTTTTAATCTGTGCCCATGACTCGGTGGTGGAATGGCCAGTCTGACCCTGCGTATAACTCGGGCAGGACTTTTTTGGAATGTGTCAACCCAGATGGATGATAAATACTGACATCTGTCAGCAAACAGCTGATCCGTTTGTCTCTATTCCCAGATCAAAGAGCTGAAAATCAGAAGGATTGGATGAACTTTGACAGATGAGACACACAGAGAGAGAGAGAGAGAGAGAGAGAGAGAGAGAGAGAGAGAGAGAGAGAGAGAGAGAGAGAGAGAGTGGAATAATGAGAGAAAGTGTGAGTGAAGGGAGAGATAATATAAGAATGGATGACATCCTCATAAAAAGGAAATTTGCTGAGGATATATGTTTTCCCTGATGTACAACTGGAATTCCAATGTGTCCTGTTGTCATTAAGATAAGGTTTCAACAGAAAAAAAGACTAGAAAAAAATCAATTCTCCTTGAAACCATGCAAGGTCAGTGCACAGGGCCGTGGAAGAATGGAGCAAGGGGTGGGGGGGGCAGTAGAGATATGATAGCTTAGAGCAGAGAGGGCAGGGAAATTTCCCTTTAAGCCGACTCTTCTCTGAATACACTTACATTCTGAGGCATTCTAGCAGGAGAAACAATAGCCAAGCAGCCACATATACTCTTAACGAGAGAGAGAGTCCTGCCATGTCTCTCTGGGGCTGTGTGTGCACACTGCCCTCTCTATGACTGTTTCTATTGCTTGATTCATTTTGCTGTGTCTCGTGTCAGAGAGGGCAGTGATGACCAACAAACTGGGCATGATAAGAGCGACCGGTTACCACAAAGAGTCACTTAGTTCAAAGATGTATTTCAGCTGTGAATCATTAGGAACTGATTCAGTGATTCATGAATTCACAAGTTTTTAGCTAAAGAATACACAATATATTGGATTTTTTTCAGAATTTAGAAATACTTGGAAATGCCTTTCTAATGTGGAATAAATGATTATACGCTTTTCTGAAATTTCACTGTATTCTAACATTTCAAAAAGCAATTGAATGATCAACTTCAGATAGATTCATCATACACTGATGGTGGTTCATCCTCACTGGACCCCAGCCAACCGCTGACTAATGCTGTAGTAATAACTCAGAGATGGCTGTATTGTATGGCGCAGAAGAAAGTATGGTGTTAATTTCCTGGGCATTTAGAGGGCAGCAGCAGTGTTGAGAGAGTTATGTAGGCTGGGTTTGAACCTGCTCCTGGACGCTGTTGTGTTAGCGTTGCGTGGCTGCTGATGTTGACAGTGTGCATTAACATTAAGCGCTTTCTGGAACAGGGCCGGAGTAGTTGTTGGCGAGCGGGTCTAATTTTCAGCATCAGCGCCATGGACCTGTTTTAGCGTCTGGTATGCACACCTGTCTCCCAACACACACACACACACACACACAATCCTGGTTGAGGACTGAGGATGTGAGAGACCGTGCTTAGACCTGTCCAAGCCCAGAGGGCGGCTTGTGTGTTTGTGTGTGTGTGTGAGGCAGCAGGTAGAGGTGCTCTAGGCTGACAGGGCTTGCCGGGTGCAGTGGTGCACCAAAATGATTCCATTCACCGCAGTTTGAAGGAGAACTTAAGTGTTTTTTTAACGTAATCCCTCTCTGCTGCATTTGAGGCATACCATAAAAAACGTAAACAATGAGTCTGATACAGTAGTAGAGTACTACGTAATATGTACAAGTTCCTTTCATTCCAGACGACTTGCTTTCAGTTAATTTAAAGAGCCTGGAGGGGTATTTTTTAATGACACATTTTCCAAGTTCATTGTGAGCATCTTCTTTATCCCATGATGCTAATTAAATCAATTGCAAGTTTAGGATTATTAGTCATTTAAATACAGATAACATTGTCTCTGTCCAAAGAAAAACATCTATCTCAAAAACTTTAAAGGAGAAGGAAACAACCTTCTTAATTTTGAATGGAAGTCAATGTAAAAAGATTTTATTCCAAGTGATTTTGGAGCATTTCTCTTGGTTCATTCATCATGAGGTTTGTACCCAGTGTGAAGGACAGCTGCTGTATTTAAATGATGTCATAAACTACAAATCAACAAATCATGTTTTTCTTTGGACAGCGACATGATAGTTGCATATACCGAATGCACTTGAATTTGACAATGATTTTATGTTGTGACATACAGGGGGGAGATGGGGTGGTCTGACCCTCCTAATTAAGACTTAGGATCCCCAAAAAGAAACACAAACATCAGTTTTAGGGGTGTCGAAACTAATGTACACACCCTTCCTACCTCTAATCTTAAAATACTACAATATGTTTCTTATATTCATGCCTGGAAGAATTTTGCAATGCGCTTTCAGACACTCCTCAATTAGACCACACCAGTGTCTCGTCTCGTCTGCCTCCCTCAGTCCCATCACGGATTGTATCTTCATTAAGAATGTTGCTGTGAAGCCAGAGAAATCACTGTATATTAATGTATGTAGCTAACTATCTAGCTTATTTAATGCACTCTGTTGCTGCACGTTGGAGCAGCAGGTTAGTGTCACAGTCACACAGCTCCAGGGACCTGGAGGTTGTCGGTTCAAGTCCCGCTCCGGGTGACTGCCTGTGAGGAGTTTGGTGTGTTCTCTCTGTGTCTGCGTGGGTTTCCTCTGGGTGCTCCGGTTTCCTCCCACAGTCCAAAGCACACGTTGGTAGGTGGATTGTCCGTAGGTGTGTGAGTGTGAGAGGTGTGTTGCCCTGTGAAGGACTGGCGCCCCCTCCAGGGTGTATTCCCACCTCGCGCCCAGTGATTCCAGGTAGGCTCTGGACCCACCGCGACCCTGAACTGGATAAGCGCTTACAGATAATGAATGAATATATAAATGTTGCTTCCTGAGTTTCAGAATTAGACTGTGTCCACTGCATATGGATCATTTTCCCTGTAGATACTCTTTACTGATTTTAGCCGATAGTCTGCTCTTTCATTTCCAGTGTTGGCTTGGCTTTTCATTAGCAATATAAAATGTCATATATTATTTAATGGTAGCTAGAATTGGGGCTTAGTCATAAAAAGCGAAATGATGTAGGATTCGTGGAGATATTTTCTGACATCAATATAACATTTATTATTTTGTTCTAATAGTCTTTTGTGTGCCTGTGGTTGTGTACTTAGTCTTTTTTCTTTTTTGATATTAGCTTTTATACTAGGCGCCCCCTTTTGTTTTCACTCAGGAAGTCAGGAGTTTTATCTGGGTGGGTATTTGAACAATGTTAATCAAAGTCTGCTGAAAGCTGAGTAACTGTAACAGTTCAAATGTGTGACTACTTTCTCAAACTCAAATTAGAGTCAATAAAAACTGTGCATAACACACCTGCACTGCACTGTTTTCTCTTTATGCACTGGATAATCCTGCCCTCACACCCTACCCCACCATTTTCACTGTATTACTGCCTCTCTGCTTATATCTTATATCTAACTGGACCTGAAGCATGTCTAATAGCCATTTAAGGTTCACTTGGGAAAAAAATTTGCAAGGCAGCATATGTGTGAGTGGGTGGGGTAGATGTTTGTGTTGAATGATAATGTGTGTCTCTTTGAAGGGGAACATAAAGTCAGTGATTTTAGGAACAGCTGGTGTTGGGAGGTCACAGATGTAACTTGTTTTTAAGCCTGGAGGGATGCAGGATTTTAAGTAGCTTTGATAGTGGTGATAAACTAAGAGATGAAAGGGGTAAATGTAGGTTTCTTGATTGTTCCTTGACTCTAAAATGCAATAATTTGTCGTTAATGTATTCAACTATATGAGGCACATAAAATATAAGGCAGTGTGCAGTTGCTTTAGCATTAAGTTCAATTATAAATGCGCTTTGATTGAACAGATCTGTATTCTATAAGTGTAAAGAAACACCATCTCAGTGGTAGTCGACCTTGTGCTGCAGATCCATCAGACAGGGATTAGATTGAGTATTACTTTAAATGCCAGTGGGCATGTTTGGACATACCGGACAGTGTTTCAGCTACAGTGCAGAGGCATAACCATTAAGTATGTATTCTATTAGCTGCTAACCTTTTAATATTTCCTTCATCATGATCAGTGACCTTTATTAAATCGTGTCAGACCGAGTGCTAATACGGCACAAGCGGGAAAGTTTTTGAAGCCTCTTGGTTTTGCGGAGCTGAAGCTCACAGGCCGGAGTTGAGTGAACCTGCGCTAATGGCTAGTTCCCGTCTCTGACTGCACTCTTTTTAACACTTTAATTCAGAGCCCTGAACATCCGTCTCTCCTTGATGCTCTCCACGTGCTCATTGAGATGCGGACAGTGGCTGTTAACGCGTTTGGTGAAATGCACTATGAACAGCAACAAAGCGGATGCTTGAAAAAGAAACAAGCCATTTCCATAAAATTAGCTTAGCAAATGGAGCTGAGAAGCCGCCCTGCGGAGCAGAGACAAGAGCAGCTGGTGGAAAGAACATGCTCTGAGCCCACAAACACACTCTGTTTCCACTGATCTCAACAACGGGGCCTGTCAGAATTAGCTGGCAAAAATGTTTACAGTGAAAGGAGGTGTATTTCATTTTGTTGCAAAGAATGTCGTAGTGTATGGCGTGTTCTATAACTGCCATGTTTCATGGAAAACAAGACGACACTATATTACACCAGCACCGCTTTTTTTCTTTTAGGTTTTGAACTCCCAGGCAGCTGCTAGCATTTATTTTCCGTAGCATTTGTCTCAATCTAACTACATATTCTATTTAGAAATGATGTATTTGAATTCAGTGTTTTACTATAATTCAGTGTAGGGCTTCAGCACTGTGTCCTGTCCCTAGTGTTTCTGTTTCTCCATATCAGGGTTATTCTGTGCTGGTGATAGGTTTGATTTGGCTTTGCAGCACCCCAATAATCACAGCACAGACACTGCCACACATCTTCATTAGAGGATTAGCTGTGGGAGATGGATCCTGCACTCGTCGCTCAGTCCTGTGCTTCAGCCTTATCCTTTCTTTTTTTCCTGTCACTTCCACATCCACTGCTCTCTTGCTTTGGACACATACACACAAACACACGCATGCACACACACACACACACACGCACACACACACACACACACACACACACACACACAAACACACACACACACACACACACACACACACACACACACACACACAAGCATTACAAAGAAGCTACATGTCTAGATACAAGGGATGTAGACACAGGAAAGTGCAACCAACTTCTTAGACTGATCTTTGGAAGTGTGGAAAAATATTTCTGCAGAGTTCTGACCATTGGATCTCTGACTATATATATATATAAAGAGAAAGAACTAGTTTGAAATGAGATATTCTATATGTATACTCTATGTATACGTAAAACACATAACCCCATTACCCCTGGTTTTCTTTGGCTGTTCTACAAATTCAGTGACATTATTGTGCTGAAAATAAGAAAACCAGCTGACACACATGCACACAGACACAAACACACGTCTGCTATGTAAGCGCTTCATTTGTTCCCTCAAGGTGCATCAGCAGCCCAGTAGGGGCACAGACTCAAGACAGAACAAATTAAGGTCACAGCAGGCAGTAGACAGCTCACAAAAAAAACTTGAGCTGGACTGGCTCTCTACCATCACTGTAAACTCCACCATACACACACAAACACACACACACACACACACACACACACACACACACACACACACACACACACCAAAGCCCAGCTCAACCATCACTATAATGTCCACCATCCACACACACCAGAGATCCGCTCAGCTCAGCCAGGCCTTCTGCTGCCACCCATAGACCTTCAGGCCTCATTTATGTAATCCCCAAAACTCCCTAGTGGCTGAAATGACCCTTGTTCTTAGCCCCGAAGATGAAAGGTGATGATCTGTGTGTCTTTGAATGTAAAGGAGAGAAAGAACAGAGATGATGAATGACCATGTGATGCAGTGTGTTATTGCAGCTCCAAGGCTGGGCTTTGATAACAGAGAGAGAGAGAGAGAGAGAGAGAGAGAGAGAGAGAGAGCAAGAGCAAGAGCAAGATAGTATGAGGAAAAAAGGAAAGGTAAATAAAGGATAATAAAAAGTGAGTAAAAAAAAGGAAACAGAAAAACGGAACATGAAAACAGAAGAGAGTGAGAGAACCAGAAACAGGCAAAAAGTGTACAAGAGAGATTATGGGGGGAAAGAAACAAGAGGAAGGAAGAGAATTAATATGAGGGAGAAACATATTTAAAGACATGAAAGAGATCAGATAAAGGAGAGAGAAAAAAGCCAAAGACGTGTAAGGACAGATCGTGATAGAGGGAGAAGCGAGAGAGAGAGCAAAAAGAAAGGAGGAGAGAGAGAATGAAAAATAAAAATATTTAGAGAGATAAAGGAAGAGATAAAAAAGGTATGATAGAGGGAGTGGACGGGAGAGAGTGTGTGTGAATAGGGCTGCTTTAGAATGACTCATCCTGTTTCTGTGTGCAGTGCAGTGCAGTGAAGTTGACGGGGTTTGTGTCTCAGCTCTGCGCTGCTGATGAACTTTGTCTCTAAACTTTAAACCAACTGCCGTATGTTTTCACAGTGTCCTTCGCGAGCACAGCATGAAGGTGTCAATGTGTCTTCAGCTCTATTTTGAGTCTAAATGAACCACTGAATTAAATATATATACACACACACCTTCTGTTGACGCCCTGCTGCTGGACCCTAAGCACCTTCAGTGGAGGTGGACGGGCCTCTCCTCAAGGGCAGTATCCAATTTTGCTTGAGTTTGCGTGGCTGTGTAATCCATAGCTGCTGGGAGAATGACCTTCAAAGCAGAGAGGAAAACAGAGAGAGAGAGAGAGAGAGAGAGAGAGAGAGAGAGAGAACACTGAAGTCCTTCAAAACATACATTTATATTAATAAACATTGTAAATGTTTGTAGAAATATATAGAAATATAGAAATATATAACATTAACAATGATATTATGATTTTAAAAAATAAAAATTGGGGTTGGTAGCATGGTGGCTCGGTGTTAGCATGATCACCTCTTATGCCAGGATCAAATTTTCCATCAAATTTCCAGTGTTTGGACCGAATTTGAGTGGCGGGGGTGAGTAACGGTCATGTAGTGTGACATAATCAAAGATCAGCTGTGGAGTTTGGGAGGAAACCGGAGCACCCGGAGGAAACCCACACGGACACAGGGAGAACACAAACCACACTCCTCACAGACAGTCACTCAGAGCAGGAATCAAACCCACAACCTCCAGGTCCCTGGAGCTGTGTGACTGCGACACTAACCTGCTGCTCCACCGTGCCGCCCTTATGCAAGAGACAGCCATATATTAATCTTGCACAGAAACACTGTTGAGTTCTCTGGGCCTGAAGTCATCTGAGATGGAGAAAAAAACAGTGGGAATGTGTTCTGTGGTCAGATCAGGCCAGGTTTCAGCATGTTTCTTTGGAGAAAAAAAGGATGTTGGATTCTTTGTGCACAAGATGAAAGAGACCATTGAAAGACCAAAGACGAATGAAAAGTGCAAAACTCTGCAAAATCGGTGATGGCATGGGGGTGCATCAGTGCCCATGGCATGTGTGAGCTGCAGATACGTGAATGTACCGTTGATGTGGAAGGTAATATTAGTATTTTGGAGAGACGTATGCAGCCATCAAGATGATGTTTTTCAGCAGGACAAAGCCAGGCCTCATTCTACGTGTTACAACAGACATAGAGTGTGTGCGCTTGACTGACCTGCCTCTCCAGATCTGTCTTTTGTTGAAAACGTAAGGTGCTTGATGAGGAGAATCAGACAACAGTGACCACAGAGTTCCTACAGCAAGAAAGGGCAAAAATTCCACAATTTATTTCTTCTTTTAAGTCTGAGACTATTTATAGGGTAAGCAATTTGTAGATGTTCTTCCGTGAGGACGTGCTTAAGCCCAGTGCTTCTGTAGCCCAGTGTGCTCTGTGATGCGTTTTAATTCCTCGCAGCTCCCAGAGCGGCAGCCCATCAGCATCTGCAGCGAGCTGGCTGCTTCAGAGCGGCTGCTTTGGGTTCGCAACTGACACAGGGAAGGGAGCATATGCTTATCAAAAATTTATTCATTTCTGGGAGAGCAGATAGCAGAGGCGCAGTGATGGAGGGAGTAGATGTAGTGTGTGTGTGAGTGTCTATGGTGCAGATTCCCCATTTAACGAGGTCTTGCCTCACTTTGGGGGATTTCCATCATCATAGAAGAAGACAACAGAAGAGAGCAGCACGCACAGGTGCTGCCACCACCTTCAGCTCCAAAAACCACTGACCTCACAAACTGCATCGCATCAAATGTCTCTCCCTCCCTCTCCCTCTCTCTCTCTCTGTCTTAGTGTCTTTTCTCCCTTTCTTTATTTCCCTCTCCTTCCCATCACTATGTCCTTTCATTTTCCATCCCCTTTTATTATTTGTCCTTTCTTTCTCCCCCCATCCCCCTCTCTCCTTACCTTTCTTTTCTGTTATTGATGTGCTATCACCTTGTATTATTTTTTCTCTCCTGATTACTTTTACCCCGCCCCCTCACTCTCTGTTCTTATTCACCCCCTCCTCTATATTTGTCAGAAACAATCAGTGGATTTTCCGACTGACTGCCCAGTGCTGCCGCAGTCACAGACGTGGGTAGAGGTTCGGAGGGACAGAGAGAGAGAGAGAGAGAGAGAGAGAGAGAGAGAGAGAGAGAGAGAGAGAGAGAGAGGCGGAGGAAGAGTAGACAAAAGCAAGAGCCAGAGCTGGAAAAAAAAGGACTGTTAAGATTTGAAATCCCCTTTACTGTTGTGTAGTGTCAGATCGCTCTCTCCTCTGCTGTCTCATGCTGAAATGAGAGTGCTGCAGAATTACATTCCTTCACTAAGCAAGAGCCCATACTGCTCAGTTCTGTCTCATTTTCTCTTGATATTCACCATTAGCCCAATTTCCTTCTCCTGGGGAGAAGGGAGGCATGTTGCATCCTGACATCAATGCTTGTGAATTTATGTGCAGTGTGTGGGAGTGGACAACGTGACAGTAACAGAAAGAAGGTTTTTAAGTAGGATTTCCCAATACACAGTACTCTGAATCTAGTTATTGTGTTTTCCTGAGGGTAAAGTGCACTATATTTGCAATATGTTATCAAGTCCTATTGAATTCATTCATTCATTCATCCATTATCTGTAAGCGCTTATCCAATTCAGGGTCGCGGTGGGTCCAGAGCCTACCTGGAATCATTGGGCGCAAGGCACATTCACGGACACTTTTGAGTCGCCAATCCACCTACCAACGTGTGTTTTTGGACTGTGGGAGTAAACCCACGCAGACACGGGGAGAACACACCAACTCCTCACAGACAGTCACCCGAAGCAGGGATCGAACCCACAACCTCCAGGTCCCTGGAGCTGTGTGACTGTGACACTACCTGCTGCACCACCATGCCGCCAGTCCTATTGCAATCTCTTAATAAATGAGCACCAACTTACATGGCTATGCCACTTAGGAGCGCTGTCTGGACCTCTTTAGGATGAATCACCAACAACAGGCGTGATTCTTCTTTATATACAATGACCACAACGGGCTTAGAAAAGTTTGCTTTAATGCAGTATGTCCCTATGACAAAATCCCATATGACATCATATTGCCCACCTCAAACTTAGCACAGCCACTGAGACTGCAGAGTGACATCTCAAAATAGCAGAGAGAGAGAATGAAAGCGGCTAGCCTGCTGAATGGATGCAGACTGACATTCTTCTGGATCAGCAGCCGTGTTGCCCACATATGTCACTGGTGGCCAGAGGTGCACATCGATATTCATTGAATTAGAAACTCTGACTTCTCCAATTTGTTCCACCCAGGCTGAGAAGGGTATTACTTAAAGGATAATTGTAGCAGATAGACTAGCCTGCTCAGACATGCTCATTGATTTGAATGGAGGGCATCTCGAAGAGAAATGAACATTGATAGATCTCAGAGCTTATTACAAACATGCAGCTACTTAAATAAGCCGTCAATAGCGGGCTCCTGAATGTGATCCACAGTCACTCTGTGGAGACTGAGTGAGGCGTGACGAACGCCGTAGACTCTGACGTTTGCTCCGCACAACACTGAGGACCCCGATGGATCAATTTAATGGACTGTGTGTGGTAACAAGCACTGTTACAAGACGGTGATTTACATAACCATGAAGCAAAGATATACTGTATGTACAGAAAAGGCTACAATATTTTGGTGCTCGAGTGCTGTTGACCTCAGTGTCCTTCAATGAAGATCATCATCGTTCATGTAGGGTATTTCAAGGTCATGTAGGGGAAGTGCTCTTTGCCGCGTTGCGTTGGAGAATCAGACAGTGGTATGATGTGAAACAGTCTTCTGTTTAGTGTTCTCCCCTCTTAATCCACATGAAATATAAGGACTCATTGATTTCACGGTTAGCTGAGTATAAGGAGAGAGATACACTGAGGAAAATACGCAGGCTGTTGTCCTCTGAGTGCATTTGGCACAGGCAGAAGAGCCCTTCAGTTATCACGTATTAATCTCTCATCAAGGACAAATGCAAGGCCATTGTAAAGAATAGTGGAAGAACTCTAACTGCATCTGTGTGCATTAAATGCAAAACAAACAAACATAAAAGATCTGACCGACAGAACCTCTATAAACTCTGAGTGCTTCATGGTGCCAGCTGAAAGCAGGCAGGTCAAACTATGCACAGACCGTGTGAGAACTGTTTGTGAACCGCCAACCTTGTTTTTAGAGGCTGAGAATTTTACTGCCTCAAAATGTCTGACATCCTTTATGTTGTCTCTCCTCCTTCCACCCCCCTCTCTCTGATTCTGGGAAGATCAAAGTCACTGGAGCATTGGGGATGTACCTGCAGGTACACACTGCCCCTTGGGGGGAGCTCATCATAGGCTGTTTCCACACAGCTGGACGCCTTGGCTGGAGTAGGCTGGCTGGGCTGACGTAGGGAAGATGAACTGGGATCATGTATTTAAAGACTGACTGGACTAGGGTGAGGTATTTAATGACTGACTGGTATGAGCTGAGGTATTTGATGACTGACTGGTATGGGGACAAGGCTAATTTATATAATTAATGACTGGTCTGGGCTGAGGTGTGTAACGACTGATTGGTATGATATGGTATGGATAAGGTATTTAATTATTGATTGGTCTGGGCTTTGCCACAGTGACTGGCCAATCTGGGCCATGGTAAAGTGACTAGCTGGTTGAGCTGAGCCTGGACTTGGCTGAGCTAAACTACATTGGACTGGAGCAGGTGGGACTGGTTTAGACCAGTTGGGGTTGTCTGGTATTAACTAGTAGATATGGACAGGGTTGGCCTGGTTTGGACTGTCGTGGGTTGGTTGAATTGGGCTGATCAGGGATACGATGTTTGTGTAGCTTGGCCTGAGAGTACTGTGCTGACGCACATCAGATTTCAACACAAGCAAGGCTTATCTTTCCATTACCTGGAAAGAGAGGCCAAAAAAGAGAAAAGCAGTAAAAAAAGAGGGAAAAAGAGAGAGAATATTGTAAAGTGAATGAGACCAGAAAGAACAGAGATGGAGAGGAAGAGAGGGAGGGCTGATTTTGGATGCGAGGCACGTGGAGGCAGGATAACCATCTTTTCTGCAGCCCTCCTCCAGAGCGCTGTTTGCTCAATCATCATTTACTGCAGGGAAAGAGAGAGAGTGAGAGAGAGAAGAGAGAGAGAGAGAGAGAGAGAGAGAGAGAGAGAGAGAGAGAGAGAGAGAGAGAGAACAAGAAAAAAAGATGGGAACTGGGAATGGGGTGGGGGTTTCAGTGATGCAGGAAGGAGGAAGTGAAAGAGTTTGAACAAAAAGAATGAGGGGTAAAAATGACTCCGGATACAGAGGCAGGCTGTGAGCAGTGCTGCAGAGCTGACGTGGGGAGCCAGATGTGTGTGTGTGTGTGTAAGAGTTTGTGTAGCTTGTGGTGGAGGCTACAACCACACACTTATTCATCAGCAGAGCCGTCTGGTTCAATGTGTCTGCTGCGCTCCACTGGGTCCAGGCTTTGTAACTGCAGCACTCTCCTCTTGGTTCACACCACACATCACCTCTGCTGGCTAGTTTAGCCTCTCTGCTCTCTAGCAGGTGTAGGTTTGTGTGTTTGTGTGTGTCTGTCTCCCCGTGTGTGAGTGTGTGTGTGTGTGTGTGTGTGTGTCTGTGTGTGTGTACTTGTTCCTTGCGCAGTGTTGTATAATAGTCTACAGCACACCATATCAGTGCACAAAAGATTGCTCACCCCGGGAGACTCTTCCTGCTGAAGGAGATTTGGAGAGAAATCCAAAGATTTACACCATCCCCCTGATTCCCCAACAAACACACACTCCTAAAGCTAAAGGTACTAAAAAGGTTCTTTCGCTTTGTTAGAACCAATTTTCTATCAGTATAGAACATTTCAAAATATGATTATGTAATTAATCATGCATGTAAATGACATATGCAAGTGTTAAAAACTTTATATTTCAAGCAGGATCAAGCAGAAAAGGAATTGTTCAGAAACTTGCAGACAAATTCTCAAGTAAATATATTCCCAATAAATTTGATGTGTCACATGACCCTCTTCCCATTGAAAAAACTAAAGTTGGATCCAAAATGGCTGACTTCAAAATGGCCGCCATAGTCACCACCCATCTTGAAACGTTTTCCCCCTCCCATATACTAATGCCACAAACAGGAAGTTAATATCACTAACCATTCCCATATATATATAAAGCTATGCATTTTGGACCAAAATCCCAAGTGTCTCAGAAATCAAACAATGTATTACCACTCTGTATCCAGTCGTCCCTCGCCACTTCGCAGCTTCAGTGCATCGCGAGTTTTTATAAAATATCAATGGGAAAAATAAATAGCGGATTTTCGCTATTTCACGGGTTTTCTTCGAAACTCGATCGGCGGAAAATATATATATATATTTGATGAATTTTTACATGAAAAAAACCCAAAATGTATAAAAATATATTAAAAATATTAATTCTAACAATAAAGGAATGTTGTATATCATAAAATATTACGAATTACATTAAATAGTGCATATTTACTCTCGGAAACGAATGGTTATTAAAGGAATGGGAAAGGTTTATGTAGCGTAAAAGTGTGGGGGAGGGTTTATAAAGCCTTAGAATAGTCTATAAATACTTAAATAAATATAGC
Source organism: Hoplias malabaricus (assembly GCF_029633855.1). Taxonomy (NCBI): domain Eukaryota; kingdom Metazoa; phylum Chordata; class Actinopteri; order Characiformes; family Erythrinidae; genus Hoplias; species Hoplias malabaricus. The sequence continues at coordinate 51,909,460 of NC_089804.1, forward strand.
GTCCCTACTTTCTGTGAGTCTTTAAAGAGGCATTAAATAATTTAGCCATTTGTTTCTTTTCACCAAAGCTGTGAATATATCCGACCTGTCTAACTTTCTCTAAAACTGAGCATTTAACACCAAGCAAGATCTGAGTGACAAGCACAATGTGGTTGTGGATTACCCTGAGTGTGAGTGAGTATGTGAGACCTAGTGCAGTTCCTAACAGTGAGTGACCGTTGAAATTCCTTTTAAAGAACATACAGTAATTGAAACATGAAAACAGTTGAACTACCCTCTAAAGAACATACTGTACAGGTTCCACAGCTATAATTTGTTTTATCATTACAGTATAGCCAAGGCAATAACTGTTTTAGGAGTACATTGTAATAAAATGCATTGAATATACTTGTCTGAGATTTGCTTGATATAAAATGTTCATATAAATCACAATTATTACTATTAAGTAAATCCAGCGTTGTGTGTTATGTATTTTCTTCATGTGGAATTAATGTGCACATTTGAATCAAATAATTTCAGTGCATTGCCTTTTTCCGGTGTACTCATCCATGCAAACACACAGACACGTGCACAGAGATAAACACACATACTGGTTCCAGAAAATGTCTAATCCCTCCCCCACCTCCACCCAATGTGTGCTCTTCCAAACTGTGAGGGACTGTGTATGTGTATGTGTGTCTCTCTCCAGTACACAGCAATTACTCAGATGATATCGGCTGCCAGTCAGCGGCTCACAGATGAAGCTCCGGCTCTTTTACATGCTAATGGAACGCCACATTCAATCAGGCCTTTGTATGGCAGAGGGAGGGCAGTGCCCTCATTAAAAAATAAATCATAATAACAATGAGAGAATCTGCATCACCTCACTGTAGCCCCCCCCCCCCCTCTTTCCTTCTCTCTCTCCTGGCTCTACAGGCCTGGGTGGAGTGGGGAGGGGCAGAGGTCTGGACCTACATTAGCCCCTTAAACTTTGTCCTCAACAGGTGTACTCTGTGTGTGCATTCTTTTGTCCTTCACTCTCATTGCTGCTCACTTTGCATAGCAGGTTCTTATTAAGCTAGTTATTGGATTTACTGAGCCTTTAGTTTCGGACTGGACTGTAGCCAATAAGTAATGAATAAAAGTTATATATCTTGAGCCTTAAAGTGACGCAAATCTGATATGTTTTAAGGGCTGTGTGGACATGTCATATCCAATTTTATCCAATCAGGTTTGAGTCACTTTCATATTTGGTCCTAGATCGGACACATATCTGATTCAGTGGCATGCAACACCATCAGATTGAAGTTGACACACCATTTTGCTTGTATGCATGCACTTAGAGCTTTCACCTCAGCCAGCACAGACAGAGCGGCACAATAACTATGAAGGAGAGGCTTGATCTGTGTTCCAAATAGCTCCATACGCCCTATACAGTGCACGTCATAGATTATAAAAACTACTACACACAGACATGGCACTAGTTCAACTGGAAGATATAAGCAAACAGTCGATTACTAATGTTTTTTAATTTGACAAACTACTTGAGTTATTGTTACCTACAATATGCACTACAAAGTATGTAGGGAGAAATTTGGGATTTATCCAATCTTTTGGCGCAGCTGTAAAAGCATGACAGGGTTTTTTTTCCTACTTCTTGTCCAGATCATGTATTAATCGACTATTTGCTGTCCTCCCGAATAAAATGTGATTCACACATGAGCTGGTAGCATGTCAGTTTTTCCAGTTGTTATTAACATTATCTTCACACTGCTAGTGCCACTACGGAGTTCTAATAGTATGTTAGCACTAGGCTAACTCTCTAGGGAAAGGCTAGTGCCTTTCATCACTTACAGTGGCCAAGAACTGCCTAGTACTGCAGGGAAAAAAAATTGAATGACGTGAAAAAGAACAATCACAAGTTGGTTATTTTGGCATGATGTGTTGAAGGATTCGATTCACGTCGGACAAGTATCGTCCAGTACAAAACAATACACATGGACGTGTGTATACATACAATCAGATTACAAATGGCAGAACCCTGACAGTGAAGCCAGGTGTGTGAACTGAAAGTATCAGACTCTCTGTCAACTTGTGGGCTAAGCGTCTGTGGCTGAGACAGGCAGTAGGCTAACTACGGTTCACATGAACGGGTTTGGCCATTGTAGTTTAAACATGGGTATTTGAAGCTTGTGAATGTCTTTACAATTACAGATTATAGTCTGTGTTGCTTTCCAGATAACCTTAGTACCACCACAGATCAGATATTATTTGTGTGGCGTAGCTTCCTCAGCACTGCATTGACACTGATGAGGTGGTGATAGTGTTCTGATGTGTGTTAATTGATCAGACACAGCAAAGCTAATATAAACAACTACATTTAAATAGGGAGGTGGGAATTTCTGTAAATCAGGTTTTAGCCAAAGCCTCACGTTAAGATTAATACCCAAGTAATAAGCAGAGAGTTTATGACAAGAAAACAAAGAGAAGATGCTAACTCAGCAGTCTCTCTCTCTCTCTCTCTCTCTCTCTCTCTCTCTCTCTCTCTCTCTCTCTCTCTCTCTCCCTCCTTCTGTCTGTATCCCCCATGGAGCATGAGCCCCCCTTGCCGCCACCCGCCTTTTTTCAAGTCCAGCACAAGGTCAGGCTGTAGAGCTTATGTAAGGAGTGTGCTAGCGTGCATTTAGAAGATGTGCGCATGCACTACTGCGATCATCCTCAGCTGCAATATTCAGTGTGTGTGTGCGCATGTGTGTTTTTGTACACTTTTAGGACTAAAATGACCTGACATTCTATAAAAACCCAAGAAAGACATATTCTATGGAAAAGTGCTGTTTGTATCAACTGTTAATAATTGAGGGGCAAAATAATTTCTTTATGATTATTAAATTACTAAACCGTATCCATAATTACTTAACCATCATTGGAAATTCTCCATAATTACTTGAAACATTGACTTCCATTCAAATTTAAGAAGGGTTTTCCTTCTCCGATAAAGTTGATATTTTGGGAGATACATGGTTCTTGATTGGATGGCGATCATATGAAAATTATCACATGTAGTTATTTAAGTGTGAAGAAGTGTGCTAGAAGGATTTAGTATTATCATACATTCATGGGGTAGGATCTGAAAGCTTTCTGAGGCACTAATTGTGATGTCTCGCCACTGTATAACACACGTAGATAGTAAATGCGATCTAATATTAAACTGCAGCTATTTGAATTCATTGCTTGGGTAAGTACCATATGCCAAATCAATGAGTCCTTGGGCAGGACTCCTAACACCAGGAATATGATTAAAACACGTATGTGTACATACGGTCCTACGCTGTCAGAATAAAACGTACTGTACAACTACATTATTGTTCACTAAAGGAAGAAACTGTGTAAATGTACCTTTAAAGGTACAACAGTAGTTTTTAAACCCAGTTGTGTTCCCTAGTGGTACATTACATTCTCCTATCCAGAGCTATAAGTCCCAGAGATAAAGAGGGCGTATGAAATAAACAACTTAAAAAATCTGCTATTAAAATAGAATATGGTACGATTATGTTTCCTAACCACAGTGACCGTTATTTTTGAGAGTGTAAGATGGTATAAAAACGTATGTTTGTGTTTGTGTGTGGAGGACAAAGAGAAAAAGGATGCATACACTGAAGGTTAAATTACTATGTAACCCTCATGAGTTTCTTAGAGGGTGGAGAGCAGCATAAGGAAAGGTTTATTTATAGAATATCCTCATGTTAAGGGCAGGGTTGTAAAGGAAGTGAAATGGAAAAGGCATGGCTTTAGTGTGCTAACTCTGCTCCCTCAGATATGTTGTTGTTAGACAGGGACATGTTCAGTGAGACAGGTCAGGGTGCAGTGAGACAGGTCAGGGTTCCATGGGACACATTAGGATTCAGTGATACGGGTCTGGATTCAGTGAGATAGGGCAGGTTCAGAGAGACAGGACAGTGTTCAGCGAGACAGGTCAGGATTCCCTCTCTCTGCTCCACAGGCTTTGTCTCGCTCCTGCTGTTTCACTGCCGCCTTTGGGGCCTTCACTTTCAAAGAAGATGTGTTTCTAGTCTAACCTAGACTCCCCTCCCCCTCCCCCTCCCTCTCTCTTTCTCTCTACATGCCTTGTCTCTCACTCACCCCTCTCTCTGATGAGAGGAATGCTAAATCACAATAACAAACATCCACCCAGCATATGTCGCGAAAAGAAGCGATTTAGAGGCTTGTAGGCATTTTTAGCAGTATGCAGAAACGCTGTTATTAATCTCTCTCTCTCTCTCTCTCTCTCTCTCTCTCTCTCTCTCTCTCTCTCTCTCTCTCTCTCTCTCTCTATCTCTCTTATCTTCTTGCATAATGCAAAAGTGCCTTTAACTTTCTCTGTGTCTGTATTTTTTAAATTAAGCCCTTTCCCTTTGCTCCTCTCTCATGTTCTCGCTCTCTCTCACTTTCACTCTCTCTCTCTCTCACAAACGCACACGTTTTTCTCTTATTCTTTCTTGTTTTTTCCTCTCAGTCTAGTTCTGTCTTTCTCTTTCTTCTCTATCTCTCTCTCACCTCTATATTTCACATTAAGCATAACTTCCCTTAAGAGTCTTTCCTTGTTTCTCTCTCTCTCTCTCTCTCTCTAAAAGTGAGATGATGAAATTTTTTGGCTGTTCCTCTGGTGTTCAGGTAATGTATGATTTATATCATTATGTGTAATGAATGGTTTGATGTTTGTCCGGAGGATTAAAGGAGGGCTTGGTATTCTGTTCGATTTGTGAGACGCTCTATAAAACTTGCCTGTCATCTGTGGTCATATACCAAGGACAAGCGACATTCAAATGGCCCAGTGCACTTAGAGAGATTGGACCAGAGCTAATGGCACACACACACACACACACACACACACACACACGCATATGCACAAGAGTGGGGTCTTGTGCCGAGAACTCGTTTGTCAAGCAGCTACATATTAATAAAAGACACACACACACACAACCACTCTAGAGATATGAACTTCTCAGATCTGAACAGCACCTTTTCCATTATTCATGAGCTGTGCTTTGGCTTACGGTGACTCCACTTCGCTTGCTTTGCAGTTTTCCTTTTTTTTTCTTTCTTTTTTTCCTTTACTGAAAAAAACCTGATGCACTGAATTTTGACTTCGCTTGATTCAAGTGTTCACACATTTCCACATCATTATATATTTTACCTGAACACACACGGCATGTGTTAAATATATAAACACACCGCTCCTAATTAGTCAGTGTGGTGCAGTAATTGCTACAGGTGTGCTCAGTGCCAGGTGTTGGCTAGTAGGGTATACATTCCCCAAGCACACACGGTGGAGTGATGGAGCACAATCCAGCCTCTTTTGAGATGAGTAATGAGACAATGTCTGGTCATCAATAACTCTCAGAACATTGGACGAAGTCTACAAACTTTTATACACATCTGAATTCAGGGAATTTCACTGCATTTTTCAATGTCTCCGTCTTTTTCCCCAAAAGGGCACCGCTGAATGCTGTGGCTTCCGGGAACGAGCCATAAAATAAGCAGAGGGGGATCGTTTTACCTGTATGTGGGTGTGCTATCTGTTGAGGAATCTCTGCCCCTTCTCGGATGAATTTGTGCTAATCCAGCCATTTTGTGCTGAGTGATAGGGTTTCATACCTGAGGGCTAGATGCTTTCAGAAGGTGGGTGGGAAAGAAAGGATCGCCATTGTTTTGTCTGGGCGTGCTCTCCTGACTTTTAGAAGTTAGTGGAGAGAGAGAGGGATGGGGTTGGTTTGGAGGTGGGGAAAGGCCTCAGGGAGAGTTTGGCACAGGTGGGGAAGAGGGGCGAAGGCGTGGCGTCGTTCCACAGCAACAACCAAGGATGGAATGTTTCTGTCCCTTTTGTGGAGGGAGAGAATAGGATCTGCCATTGTGCTGGAAAAAAAAGTGCTTCACTGTTGGCTGTGTTTTTCCACTGGAATTTAAAACACTGCATCAACACAAATATTGCCAAATGTGCACTGACCTCTGTATTATTATGGGATTGAATCTGTGTTGTATAAATATATCTCAGATCTTATATTATATATCTTAAAAAAGAAAGGAAATATGTTAAATATATTATATGATTATTATTATTATTATATATATATATGTTTATTTCCTCCTGGGCTCCTCCTTCAGTTGCAGAGTGTAATTCACGTTTACAGCACTCTCCTGAATTCACTGGGTGGGGTGGGGACAGGGTGGATTCCTACCCTCTTCCAAAAGTTACATAGTGCAGTTTCCGGAGTGCTGAGCCTGGAGGAGCAATGACAGAGGCTCTATTCTCCCTACTCCATGTCAGTGGAGCCTCACAGTTATTTTGAAGCTGTAATTGTAAGGTAAAAATATTACCTAGTATTACTTTAAAGTATCTGAAATTTTACAGACATTTTACACATGTTTTTTTAACGTAGAAAAGGGTTTAATAGCCTTACAGCCTTCTCGAAACATCATAATAAACCATTTTAAATTAACTAGCTACTTTATCTTTGCAGTGTTCGGACACTGACCCTTGGTCAGTCAAAGGGCTTGAGCAGTCTAACTCTACAGAGAGAAAAGCTGATGTATGATCTTATTACATTGGTGGGAAATGACTAGGTGCCAAGTCTAACCCACATTCACACAGTGTGACAGTGGTGTCTAGCTGTCATAGTGAATAGAGCTGTGAGTGTAGACAATGTTAGATCCCCAGCCACACTGCCTTAATGTCCTCTTTCTTCTTCACCTTTCTTCATTTTGTTTCTTCTCTCCTTTCTATTCCCTTCTTCCACTCTCCGCAGTGGATCCTTCTCTTTCTGCACCCTGTAGAACTCCATGATCTTCCTGTCTATCCCTCACTGAGTCAACCGTGCCCCAGAGCCAGGAACATGCAGTGGCTAAGAGTAGATAATCTTACCAGCCAAACTGGCCCCCAGCCAAACACAGCTCATTTACAACAAAGAGAGCAAATGGTGAAAGAAAATGCAGCAAAGTTAAGACTTGATGCAGGAGCAGGAGGCACTGAGGAAAATGAGAGAGGTCTAATTAGAAGATCTGTAAACAATTTTCAGTGCATTTTAACACGTGTTTGGATCTATGGCCTGGAACAACTACATTGTAACACAAGCATAACAAGCATTTATTGTTTTAGATATACCTCATTGCTTGTGTGTATTCATGCCCTGAGGGGGGCAATCTGGCATAAATCACATGACTGAAAAGGCAGTTTCATGATATATGATATGTATGAGTACGTTTAGCTTCTTGTGTAGTTTGTGAACACGTTTGAATGAACAGTTTATGAGTAGAAGAGCATTCATTCATTCATTATCTGTAACCCTTATCCAGTTCAGGGTCGCGGTGGGTCCAGAGCCTACCTGGAATCATTGGGCGCAAGGCGGGAATACACCCTGGAGGGGGCGCTAGTCCTTCACAGGGCAACACAGACACACACATTCAATCACACTCACACCTATGGACACTTTTTGAGTCCCCAATCCACCTACCAACGTGTGTTTTTGGACTGTGGGAGGGAACCGGAGCACCCGGAGGAAACCCACGCAGACAAAGGGAGAACACACCACACTCCTCACAGACAGTCACCCCGGAGGAAACCCACGCAGACACAGGGAGAACACACCACACTCCTCACAGACAGTCAACCCGGAGGAAACCCACGCAGACACAGGGAGAACACACCACACTCCTCACAGACAGTCACCCGGAGGAAACCCACGCAGACACAGAGAGAACACACCACACTCCTCACAGACAGTCACCCGGAGGAAACCCACGCAGACACAGGGAGAACACACCACACTCCTCACAGACAGTCACCCCAGAGGAAACCCACACAGACACAGGGAGAACACACCACACTCCTTACAGACAGTCACCCGGAGGAAACCCACACAGACACAGGGAGAACACACCACACTCCTCACAGACAGTCACCCGTAGCGCAGTGTAAATATAAATGTTGTAATAATGTATTAAGTTTTTTGATGATTGGTTTCAGCTTACATGCATAAACTGCTTTGTCTAGAGTTGTTTTTGCTATAACGTCATGTCACAGTGCATTCTGGGCAAGTGAAATGGACATCAGTGTTGACTTGTTCCCTCTCCTCTTTGATGGAATTCACAGCGATTGACCTAGAACTCAGAGAAGGCCTAGAGTCATGCTTTTCTGACAAAATCACTCACACCCACTGAAAATCAGAAAGTGTTTAGCTGACACTAGTTAGGTTGGTGGTTAATCTCAAATTTTAAGCCTTCAGTTGAGCTCCTGAAGTCCTCACCAATGGGAGAGCTCATGTTATTTAATATTATGTATTTGAAATTCTGAGAATGGAAGCCCTTTTGTTTACAAACAAAACACAACAATGAAATTTGAATTTTATTACAATATTTGCATGATTAGTTTTCCACTGGCTGGATGTAAGCTTTATGTCTGTGTTTATGTGATTAAGTCCAGGTCCTGAACAGATCTTATGCGTATGTGGCTGTGGTTCTTTAGTCTAAATTGTTTTGATGTTGTGCATTACTGAAAAAATCCCCACCTTATGAAGTATTCACAGTATTTCTGAAGCTCTAGCTGTAGTCCTGGATTGTTGCTTCACACTGAAGTCTGACTGTGTGTGCATTTCAGGCCCCACGGTGCAGCCAAGAGCAGATTTATCAAAGGATTAGGACATGCATCTGCTCCTGGGCCTGGGACACATGAACACGGCTGGGGGCCCATAAGGGGATACACAGAAAGGCAACAGGGAAGTGGAAAGCCCCTGTAAACTTCTCCTAAACTTTATCTTAGCTTAAAATGGCTTCCTGAAGCTGTGTGTGCAGGTGGCTTTGGGATGAGACGGTTTAGGCCTGAAAGTCAAGAGACAGACTCTGGTTTCTTGTTTTTTTTTTTTTCTCCAACCTGAGAGACAGGCTGGTAATTAAAGTCTCACAGCCTGGATTCACCTACTTAACAGATCAAGACTGGGTCCTTTTAAGGGATTTGGGCTGCAGTTGTGTTATTATCTCTCAGGGGTGTCATTGCAAACATACTGTATACTTTAATATTTTATCTAAAACTGTTCAAGTGTTTTGCAGCCCTGCAAAGAAGAACCTGACTGATTGAGCTACATTTAGATCCTTTGTAAATACTCAGAATATATGTGAAATTAATTCTTTATTAATAGAATAATGACATGTCAATCGTTGGCTGTAACCTTACGTTAATCAGCAACTGTAGCCTAATAATAAACAATAATTCTTCATTCATTCATTCATTTCCTTTAAGCGCTTATCCAGTTCAGGGTCGCGGTGGGTCCAGAGCCTACCTGGAATCATTGGGCGCAAGGCGGGAATACACCCTGGAGGGGGCGCCAGTCCTTCACAGGGCAACACACAAACACACATTCACTCACACACTCACACCTATGGACACTTTTGAGTCTACCTACCAACGAGTGTTTTTGGACTGTGGGAGGGAACCGGAGCACCCGGAGGAAACCCACGCAGACACAGGGAGAACACACCACACTCCTCACAGACAGTCACCCGGAGGAAACCCACGCAGACACGGGGAGAACACACCACACTCCTTATAGACAGTCACCCGGAGGAAACCCACGCAGACACAGGGAGAACACACCACACTCCTCACAGACAGTCACCCGGAGGAAACCCACACAGACACAGGGAGAACACACCACACTTATCACAGACAGTCACCCGGAGGAAACCCACGCAGACACAGGGAGAACACACCACACTCCTCACAGACAGTCACCCGGAGGAAGCCCACGCGGACACAGGGAGAACACACCACACTCCTCACAGACTGTCACCCGGAGGAAACCTACGCGGACACATGGAGAACACACCACACTCCTCACAGACAGTCACCCGGAGGAAACCCACGCAGACACAGGGAGAACACACCACACTCCTCACAGACAGTCACCCGGAGGAAACCCACGCAGACACGGGGAGAACACACCACACTCCTTATAGACAGTCACCCGGAGGAAACCCACGCAGACACAGGGAGAACACACCACACTCCTCACAGACAGTCACCCGGAGGAAACCCACACAGACACAGGGAGAACACACCACACTTATCACAGACAGTCACCCGGAGGAAACCCACGCAGACACAGGGAGAACACACCACACTCCTCACAGACAGTCACCCGGAGGAAGCCCACGCGGACACAGGGAGAACACACCACACTCCTCACAGACTGTCACCCGGAGGAAACCTACGCGGACACATGGAGAACACACCACACTCCTCACAGACAGTCACCCGGAGGAAACCCACGCAGACACGGGGAGAACACACCACACTCCTTATAGACAGTCACCCAGAGGAAACCCACGCGGACACAGGGAGAACACACTACACTCCTCACAGACAGTCACCCGGAGGAAACCCACGCAGACACGGGGAGAACACACCACACTCCTCACAGACAGTCACCCGGAGGAAACCCACGCAGACAAAGGGAGAACACACTACACTCCTCACAGACAGTCACCCGGAGCAGGAAACGAACCCACAACCTCCAGGTCCCTGGAGCTGTGTGACTGCGACACTGCTGCACCACCGTGCCGTCCAACTATAATTCTTAATGAAATTATTTATTCTGAATATTGATGCATTTTTATTTTTAATATTGTTCCTGTACTGACATCCATGTGTGAAATTTACAGCACTGGTCAGTGAGACATCTTGTACCACTTAGTTTCCACTAGGACTGTTTTTGTTGTAGCACCACTTTGAACATTGCCTTCCCTTACATGACACATTAAATCATATTTAGTTCACGTGTCAGGCCGGTTGACCTTTCCTGTCCAAGCAGGCTGTTCTCTTCCATGTTAAGCGACAAAACCCTCCCCTCCAGAGTCTCTGATAGAAGTCTGACCTATGAGACTAGGTGGCCCCTAGCATTTGATGGGCAGTGTATGCGTGGATTTGAGTATGTGATGAAACTGGAACGTGAACCCTGTTGGTAATGGATCTGCTCGATGCTCTGCAGCGATGTTCTTGCTGGCTCTGCTTTCACGTTCAGGTTTCAGGTGAGGAGGGGGCTGCAGCTGCGCATCAGTTCCAAAACCTGTTTATTTGTGTCACCTTCATTATTTCTTGTGGGCGGAATTTGAGAATGTAGGGGATCCCCCTTCATCACCAGCTCGTTTATCACGCCCTGGACTGAAAGGGGTCTGAACTGCCGCAGGATGTGGAACTGATGCGCTGCTGTCCTAATCATTTGTGCACAAACCATAACCCAGTATGTAATTCAGAAAGCAGCAAATCAAGATAAAATAGTGAAATTACAGCTCTAGCGAATTACGTTAGGGCCTGTGTGATGCCACATTTTATGTAGGCTTATAATTTGTGGTGACATTTTAAATCATAGGTCTGTGCACACGTCAATTTTTGTTTTTATCTCTTGCACTCACACCCGGCTCTCAACACACACACACACACACACACACACACACACCACACACAGAGCTGGACAATATGTATTCTATACCAAGATGTGCAAAAACCTTCTCTAAATATTGTGTTTTTTTGTTTGTTCATTTCCTTTTGATTCCTAAAAATGTATTATAGTAATAAATAACAAGTTAGGTCTATATATGGATAAACTAGGCAGGGAATATCTAGGTAATATTTACTAAGTAGGTATACATTTTATACAACAATAATATCAGTGGTGGACAGTAAAGAAGTAAATGTAATTCGTTACTGTGATTGAGTACTTTTTACGTCTGAAGTTTACTGAAGTATTTTCGTTTTGGCGACATTTTACTTTTACCTCACAACATTTCAAAATCAAATCTTACTTTTTACTCCACTGTATTATGAAAATCTGCCGTTCCTTTTGGTTTATGTGTGAATAAAACACAACAACAAATCTCCCTGCGCCACACAGCGGCTCCGTTGCTAGGAAACGAACAAAGTCTCCACGTTAAAACAAGTGAAAATGTGTCTCCGTCAAAAACCAATAACACCAAAGGCAGACGTTGGTTTTATTCAAATGTGCGAATTTGAGACTGTAAGTAATCACTTTCGGTTCTTAGAACCGTTATCCATCCATCCATCCATTATCTGTAACCGCTTATCCAATTTAGGGTCGCGGGGGGTCCAGAGCCTACCTGGAATCATTGGGCGCAAGGCGGGAATACACCCTGGAGGGGACGCCAATCCTTCACAGGGCAACACACACACACACACATTCACTCACACACTCACACCTACGGACACTTTCGAGTCACCAATCCACCTGCAACATGTGTTTTTGGACTGTGGGAGGAAACCGCAGCACCCAGAGGAAACCCACGCGGACACGGGGAGAACACACCAACTCCTCACAAACAGTCACCCGGAACGGGAATCGAACCCACAACCTACCTGCTGCGCCACCATGCCGCCCTAGAACCGTTATGAATTAACAAAATGATTAGTACCGTTTATATTTGAGTCATAAATAACTACTATTCATTCATATACACTGTTTACAGATCTGTAGATGACACAAATCACTCATCGAAGGTGAGAGTCAGTTGAAGATTTATTAAACACAATGCGTGAAGCGTGGTCAAAACCAGAAGTAATATTCCAAAACCCAACAATCAGTGCAGTACATGTCCAAAAGACAAAAACAAGTATCAGGCCAAAAGTCAGAAAACCTAAACCGTAGTCTGTTTAAGAAACAGACATCTCAACCTCTGTCAATGCTACTCTTGGCTCAGCACTGCAGAAACTGCACTATGAAACATTTGGAGGGTAGAAAACCACCCCACCCCCCTCCCTCCCTACCAAATTCAGTACAGTGCTGTAAATGTTAAGTGCACTAGGGAGAGCCCCAGGAGCAGAAAAAAAAAATCCCCAAGTCCTTACCTAGTGTTTGAGTAAAAAATAAATGTAAAAATTATGCACAAGTGTCCTATGCCATTGTGAAAATTTATATTTGTGAGTTGGCGCTGCTTCGCTCTGCAATTACACCGCCAAACCACTAGGGCTTAATTTCAAACATCTTTGTTAATATTTATTCTTAACATTTAAGAGGGGTGGCACGGTGGCACAGTCACACCGCTCCAGGGACCTGGAGGTTGTGGGTTCGATTCCCGCTCCGGGTGACTGTCTGTGAGGAGTGTGGTGTGTTCTCCCTGTGTCTGTGTGGGTTTCCTCCGGGTGACTGTCTGTGAGGAGTGTGGTGTGTTCTCCCTGTGTCTGCGTGGGTTTCCTCCGGGTGACTGTCTGTGAGGAGTGTGGTGTGTTCTCCCTGTGTCTGCGTGGGTTTCCTCCGGGTGACTGTCTGTGAGGAGTGTGGTGTGTTCTCCCTGTGTCTGCGTGGGTTTCCTCCGGGTGACTGTCTGTGAGGAGTGTGGTGTGTTCTCCCTGTGTCTGCGTGGGTTTCCTCCGGGTGACTGTCTGTGAGGAGTGTGGTGTGTTCTCCCTGTGTCTGCGTGGGTTTCCTCCGGGTGACTGTCTGTGAGGAGTGTGGTGTGTTCTCCCTGTGTCTGCGTGGGTTTCCTCCGGGTGACTGTCTGTGAGGAGTGTGGTGTGTTCTCCCTGTGTCTGTGTGGGTTTCCTCCGGGTGACTGTCTGTGAGGAGTGTGGTGTGTTCTCCCTGTGTCTGCGTGGGTTTCCTCCGGGTGACTGTCTGTGAGGAGTGTGGTGTGTTCTCCCTGTGTCTGCGTGGGTTTCCTCCGGGTGACTGTCTGTGAGGAGTGTGGTGTGTTCTCCCTGTGTCTGCGTGGGTTTCCTCCGGGTGACTGTCTGTGAGGAGTGTGGTGTGTTCTCCCTGTGTCTGCGTGGGTTTCCTCCGGGTGACTGTCTGTGAGGAGTGTGGTGTGTTCTCCCTGTGTCTGCGTGGGTTTCCTCCGGGTGACTGTCTGTGAGGAGTGTGGTGTGTTCTCCCTGTGTCTGCGTGGGTTTCCTCCGGGTGACTGTCTGTGAGGAGTGTGGTGTGTTCTCCCTGTGTCTGTGTGGGTTTCCTCCGGGTGACTGTCTGTGAGGAGTGTGGTGTGTTCTCCCTGTGTCTGCGTGGGTTTCCTCCGGGTGACTGTCTGTGAGGAGTGTGGTGTGTTCTCCCTGTGTCTGCGTGGGTTTCCTCCGGGTGACTGTCTGTGAGGAGTGTGGTGTGTTCTCCCTGTGTCTGCGTGGGTTTCCTCCGGGTGACTGTCTGTGAGGAGTGTGGTGTGTTCTCCCTGTGTCTGCGTGGGTTTCCTCCGGGTGACTGTCTGTGAGGAGTGTGGTGTGTTCTCCCTGTGTCTGCGTGGGTTTCCTCCGGGTGACTGTCTGTGAGGAGTGTGGTGTGTTCTCCCTGTGTCTGCGTGGGTTTCCTCCGGGTGACTGTCTGTGAGGAGTGTGGTGTGTTCTCCCTGTGTCTGTGTGGGTTTCCTCCGGGTGCTCCAGTTTCCTCTCACAGTCCAAAAACACACTTTGGTAGGTGGATTGGCGACTCAAAAGTGTCCGTAGGTGTGAATGTGTGTGTTGCCCTGTGAAGGACTGGCGCCCCCTCCAGGGTGTATTCCCACCTTGCAACCAATGATTCCAGGTAGGCTCTGGACCCACCGCGCCCCTGAACTGGATAAGTGCTTACAGATAATGAATGAATGAATATTTAAGACTTAATATTTCTGGACTTTTGAACCATTTTCATCCAACTACAGACCAATCACTGTCATTGTTGTCTGCGTAGAAACAATGAGTTACATTTCTGGAGAGGTGCACATCAGGCCACGCTGCCAATGGCATAGGTTCAACACAGAATCATAAATTGGGCTTAATACTCAGGAGAGAGAGACCTCTGTTGGTTTGGAGGGACAACACACATGAGTCTTGCTTAAAAATTGATAATAGGACATTAGAGCCATAATATGTCATAGTACTTTTACTATTCATACTTAAGTACATTTGAAGGTAAATAATTTTGTACATTTACTCAAGTACATGGTTTGTGTACTTTGTCCACCACTGATTAAGCTTCATCAAAAGGGATCAACTTAAGGGTCAACTGCAGTTAAATGTTGGTAAAGT
This sequence comes from Hoplias malabaricus, assembly GCF_029633855.1. NCBI lineage: Eukaryota > Metazoa > Chordata > Actinopteri > Characiformes > Erythrinidae > Hoplias > Hoplias malabaricus. Next base: position 51,924,491 of record NC_089804.1, read on the forward strand.
TGTGTTAAAACAGAGGAAGTTACAGTAGCACCTCCTTGTGGACAAAAATAATTTTGCTTCCCATTTCTGCCCCAAAATGAAATAAATATTACTTTGAATGCTTTCATCTTTAGCTGCTAATATCTATGAGTCACAATCAGAACGTCTGCGTGTGCTGTTTATGTGTTTTAGGTTCAGGTCAGCTGTTATTGTCTTATAAAAACAAATAACATCACGTTACAATGAGAAGTGCACTGTTGTCATTCATTCTGTTTCTGGCACTCACGATGATGATGATAATGTTGATGATGATGATGAGCACAGCCAATCAGATTTATCTCTTTCGTTTCTGTAATGTAATTATAGTGGACTGAGATATTGTTCCCGATCTCAGGAGCTGAGTCCAAGTCTAGACAGCCATCTCCCATCTAATCCTCTTAACCCAAGCTCTGCTAAATCAAAACTACCAGTTAGACCTCTGGCTTTAATTATTGGTCCTATGTTAAAGAGCTGTGGCCCAGAAACCAAAAAAACACCAAAAAACCAAACAAAAAACACACACAAAAAAAACAAAAAAAAAAAAACAGGAGGAAGCACTTAAAGGAATACAGCCTTGGGCAATCATAATCTCTATCTGCTGCATCTGTAACATATGGTCTATTACCACTGACAGTAACATCCCAGTACTTAGAAAATCATTCACTCCAAACACACTATATTTGAAGCCAAAGGCAAATGCTCAAACTAATTAAGAACTTCCCATTGGCTTCATTTTACCAGTCTTGTAATGTTACTACACATAAAGACATCAAGAGTTATAATCTTTTCTAAGGAACTACGTGCTACAGAAACAGCAGATAGTTCTGTGGAAACAAAAAAAAATTCCAAGAAAGTCAATGTCATACAAAAGTTATTTTCATAATACCCTTTGGTAGGGTGACCACGCAAAGCTCCGCCCCCGAGACGCGTCTTCTTTTTCACCGTCTCAGATCTGGTCAACCTAGATTTAGAGCAGTTTTCATGTACCAAAAAACAGGACATGTCCGGCGAAAAGAAGACGTGTGGTTACCTTACTTTATGACTTTTTTCAAGTTTTAAAATAAAACTTAAAATAACACGCCCACAATCTTGTACTTGTGAATTATGGGGACATTACATAAACATCCATTCATTTTATGGAGACTTACGTTTAACTCTTCCATAAGTGCTACTTGCTTAACCCTAAACATAACTCCAACCCTAACTCAGACCTAAAGCATATCATCATCTTAAAATGCAATGGTTTACACTGATTTACCTGCTGCTGGTCCACACAAGGAAGACAAGGTGAGTGTGTTAACAAATTTTGTTCACTACAATGTGATATATTCGTGAAACACACACACAAACAAACTACAGAAAGAAAGAGAGAGCAGTCTAATACTAATCCAGTCCAAAGGTTAGCCCCAGACAGCCTCGTATGATTAATTTATGGATGGGTTTTGGGGACATAGACTTTCATTCATACAAGTGGAGCCATGTCTTCCCCTTAAAATCCCATGATTTATGTTATAGGAACATTTGTTTATGATGGTGTTGAAAGATTAATCTTATGGGAAGAATAGGACATTTATCTTTGAATCTGAACATTGTTCACGTGAATGTTACTGATTTATTGAAAGTCCTGAGGATCATCATTTTACGTCCTAATTCTTAATTAAATCTAGTTCACTCATAACTTTAGATGGATACCACACAGCAGATTCACCAGTGTCAAATCAACGCTATTAATGATAAATTAACACAGAGTGTTGATGAGTGTTAAATCTTTACACTCACAGTGTTAATATAACACTAATCGTTCTGCTTTAACACTGGTGAATTTGCAGTTCATTGCTTTACAGTGCCATAGAGAGAGCGCCATCTCATATCACAGACCAGGATTCTCAGAGAGCGTATCAGAGCATCGGACCTCTATGGTGGTTTATTCATCCCAGTAATTGCTATCCAGCAGTCAGCTCATGTAAATGATCAAAATGATTTGTGTTTGTCATGTATTATTGAATGCCTCTGTTCTTATTTTTAATGGCCCTTGTTGTCTTCTGGACCTGGTCCATATGGTTGAGTTAGCTCAGAGGACAGGGAATGAGGTTGGGTGGTGGATTGTGGTGCGGAGGATTGATGCTAATTAAATGCATATGTTAAATGAGGAGTTCTCTCCACAGACCCAGCATGGCTTTCATGTGCGGCACTGAGGTAATGGGACGCCTGCATTAGTTTATCTGTTGTTGACCCAGACACTTGGAACAGAAGCACTGCAGCATTACTCTGTACAGCAATGCAGCAACTAACAGCATCCTGTCCATAGAGTGCACTAGAGGTGAAGGCAGCTAATGTCCAGGTACACTACGTTCCCTCTGTGTGTGTGTGTGTGTGTGTGAGAGAGAGAGAGAGAGAAAGAGAGAGATTCTGAAAATGGTGAATGCATTCTCTTTCTCTCTCATTCACACACATACACACACACAAATGTATATATATAATACACCACTGTCCCTGATGCTTTGCATTGTGCTTGATGGTGTAAGGCTTGGATACAACTGCTCGGCCATGGAAACCTATTCCATGAATCTGTATATGCACTGTTCTAATCTGAAGGCCTTGCGCATTATGTGCCTCAGCATTTGCTGATCACCCTCTGTCATTTTACAGGGCCTACCACTTGGTGGCCGAGTTGCTGTTGTTCCCAACCGCTTCCACTTTGTAATAATACCACTGACAGTTCATTGTGGAATATTTAGTAGTGAGAAGAGAGTTACGAATGGACGTGTTACACAGGTGGCATCCTAGCATGGTGCCATGATGGAATTCAGATCCTGAGAGTGACCCATTCTTTCACAAACGTTTGTAGAAGCAGTCTGCATGCCTAGGTGCTTGGTTTTATTCGCCCGTGGCCATGGAAGTGATTGGAACACTTGAATTCAATTATTTTGATCTCAATAGAAATGTATTGGGAATCTGGAAATATTAAGTGTGTGAGTGTGTTTTTGTAAAATCAACTAACCACATTCCTTTGAGAAATTTATACATGTAATACTCGGCTTTTTTCTGGCACTAATTATAATCAGCCAATGAGACTTAACTCTTTCAGTTCCATAACATAATTACAGTTAGTATAAGTCTAGACAGCTGTGTAACATCAGGCCATCATCTGCCCCAAAGTTACATTATCATTATGTTCATTAATTATTTGATATTACATCATAGCATATTTTCCAGTATTTATTGTGGATATATTCTTTCCTAATTGGAATACTGTTTCTTTACTTCAACTTTCTTTACTTCCATCCACTGTAATTTTTTCATTAAATATAAGATATTTGTAATTTTATCAATGATTTATCACTAGCACTATTTAGTCTTATTGCCTTTATTCCGGAGGTTGACTCGGACAGTAAATGGCTTGGCAAGGTCAGGGAAAGGTCCTTTCTTGAGTCAGTGCACATGTGTATTCTTTACAGGTGAACATTAAAGTACATTTCATAAAAATAGTTTGTAATAATGTGTTGTGTTCATGTGGAAACAGTGTAGTGTGTTATTACTTGGTCAGTGTGTGTGTGTGTAAGATAAATGTATGTGATTTTATGCTGCAGTGTTTTATCTGGAGGTTGATTTGGACGGTGTTATGGCTTGGCAAGGTCAGGTGAAGGTTCTGGCTCACTGTGCCTCTCTGCAGACAGCGCTGGAATACAAAGCAGAGCTGTGCAGCCGCTCCGTTAATTGGACCTAAACTGACTAAATGAATGAGCCATTTCTGCTGCTTTGGTCACAGCTGAGCTCTGGACCTGCTCTGAGCCGCTGCAGCAGTGTCACACACAGACAGAAGGAGGCCCGGTTGCTTTCTTTCTGGTAAATGTGGAAAATAAATGTTGAGGACTGTGGTACACGAGGGTGGATGTCTTGGTTTGTGAGATTTGGAATGTTTACCTTGAGTCAAATCACTAGATATGACAACTTTTCCACATGTTGTAAGGCAGTGCTTGGTCTCCTGTTTGATTCTAAGCCTGTTTGATGCTCCATCATGTGCTCCTGCTTCGGTATTTTCTTTCCCCTGCCAGTTTAGTCATGCCCAGTTCCTCTGAGACTTCTGCCACATCTGTTCGAATTGCCTTTTTTATTTAATGTTTAAAATAAATAATCTGTTTAAATATTGTTTAAGTAAAAGAATAATTTCAGTAACTGAATAATATTAACTAGTGTCATTGTGGACTAATTTCTAATCAGCTACTTGCTAATGTAATAAGCAACCTTTAAAGAGTATGTAAAGGGTAGCTTCAGCTGTGGTTGAGGAGCGCTGTAGATGGATGCTAGTGGACGTTATTCTCCAGTATGAGCTCAGCATGAGGAGGGAAAACTTGCTCACTTATTTGTTTACTGTGACTTGGCATTGTACTCTGGTATAAAGGTACACCATGCATGCTTCTAGCAGAGATGAACCTGGGAGGGTGGGGGTATTGGTTGGTGGGAGGTTGCAGTGTGCTGTGGAAGCAGATCTGACCACATTCAAAAGTGTTTTTTATGGTTTGGAAAAATCATTTCACATTTTAAGCAAGGCTGGTATATTTTACTATTGGAAGGAATTGAAATTCAGCTGTTAAAGGACCACTAGGTGGTATTTTTACCTTGAAATTATAGCTTTAAAATCATTGTGATGCTTCATTGAGCTGTAATAGAGAGAACAGGTGAAGGACTGGCGCCCCCTCCAGGGTGTGTTCTTGCCTTGCACCCAATGTTTCCGGGAAGGCTCCGGACCCACCGCGACCCTGAACTGGACAAGCAGTTACAGACAATGAATGAATGAATTAATAAGCCTCTGTTGTTGCTACTCCAGCCTCAGCACTACAGGAATGGCACTCTGTAACTTTTGGAGGAGGGTAGAAAACAGTGGACATGGTCAAGAGGGAGCTAAATTTAATGTACATAAATAAATGTTAGGGGCGGCACGGTGGCGCAGCAGGTAGTGTCGCAGTCACACAGCTCCAGGGACCTGGAGGTTGTGGGTTCGATTCCCGCTCCGGGAGACTGTCTGTGAAGAGTTGGTGTGTTCTCTCTGTGTCTGCCTGGGTTTCCTCTGGGTGCTCCTGTTTCTTCCCACAGTCCAAAAACACACGTAGGTAGGTGGATTGGCGACTCAAAAGTGTCCGTAGGTGTGAGTGAATGTGTGTGTTGCTCTGTGAAGGACTGGTGCCCCCTCCAGGGTGTTTTCCCGCCTTGTGCCCAATGATTCCAGGAAGGCTCTGGATCCACCGCGACCCTGAACTGGATAAGCGCTTACAGATAATGAATGAATGAATAAATGTTATGTAATAATGGAGACGTCAGGACGTTATTAATGAGATGTTCAGTGCACTAACTTCCCCAGAAAAGTGTGTCGGTGAACCAGGGATGGCATCTCTGTGGCATTGTATGGCAGTTGTGGAAGGATCTACATGTAAAAAAGAGATTTTTGTTAATGTTGAGTGTGCATATAATCACATTTGTAACAAAATCTCATATCTTCTTTGTTTTCCATTGTTTGACATAATCTGGAAACACCATCTGTGTTTTTTCACTGTGTAAAAATTCAAATAGAACTGCTTCAAAACATTATCTTCCATTGACTGTTAAGAAGATTTCTTCCTTCTCTTACAAAGTCACCATTTTGAAGATAGGAAGGCCTTATCCAACAGCAGCAATGTTAATTTGAACAGGTGAAAATCTTTGCATGTAAACGTAGCTAATGTGATCCCGCATGGGAAACACTTCTACTTCTCCAGAGCTTCTGCTTCTATTTGTTGAGGCAGTCTCTGGAAATATTGCGCCATGTGTAGGGGCAGGATAGAGGAGAAATTAATGACCAGGTGAATGAGATGAGATTCAAATGAAGAGCACCTTTTAGTACCGACATCCATAAATTAATCATACAAGGTTGTCTGGGGCTAATCTTTGGATCGCATTAGTATTAGACTGCCCTTGTGCAAATGTGCAGATTTCATCACATTTTGACAAACGTTGATAATCCCAATGAAATATTCAGTTTCGCAAAACAAACCAGTGCCAACGGTGAATGGAAAAAGATGGAGCGTCCTGTATTAAGACGTGTTAAGAATAGCACAGCTACCAGGCCCATTCTTTAATAATTAAACTGTCAGCAGAGACAGCCGCGTGTGCATTCAATGGCAAAAATAATGATGATGAGCCAGCGCTGCTTCCCTTGCTGATTGCTTCCTCAAATATGCACCAAATGTTCCCGCTTACAATGTTCATTTGATCAGCGAAGGAGGTGTCACCTGCCTACTGTAGTGTGCCGCTGTAGTAATTACATGCTTCTGCCAGGCTCTGGATGATGATGATGATGGCGCCGTTGTAGCCTTCCTCATGTGTGGGTCTTATGACTTTGAGACGTTCTGCTCTAATGATGTAAACATGCTGGGAATCACCTTTTACATCCTCCAAATCCTTCAGAAATCCTTTACAAACATTTAGCACAGCTCTGTTCTTAGGGGACTGTAATGTTTGGTGTGAATTACATGCAGTTCTCTGAGGATCGGTTGATGAGTGACGCTGACACCATTTGTATTATAAATGAGGCGACAAGAAGAAAATCTCATTCTTTTTGCAGTGGTGTGTTTATCCCTATAATTAACGTATGCCTCAAAATACACTGTGTGTCGTTGTTTTTCTCTTGATGTTCACTGTAAGAAGTGGAGATGTATTGTTGAAAATAGGTCTTCTGCTTCTAAACTTTCAGTCCATACCACACCAGTGTTGAAGACACTGGAAAAAGAAAGCTTTTGAAATGAATAAAACTTTAATTTTGTGTTGTTTTGCCTTTTTTTGGCTCATTTTTTTACCATTGATAAAAGCAGTGAGGTGCCCTTGTGATACATACGTATAAATTCATCATAAATAGGATTTGATATTTGACTAGCTCTGTAATTAATAGTGCAAATATGAAATTATTATGGCTTATTTTAATCACGTTTATAGCACCTTTCTAGAAACCCAAGGATTCTTTAGAGTCAACACTCAACATTCAATCCACACACACACACTGGCCACTCTCGACCAGGAACGACCGTCCACCTGGAGGACTGCATCGGGCACGAGGGTTTCACCCTGGTTAGAGTGCCAATCCATTTCTGGGCTCACACACATACAGACCTACATACACACTCATTCACTCACACACCAGGGCAGTTATTAGAGAAGCCAATTCACCTAACCTCCATGATTTTGGACTGTGGGAGGTAACCGGAGACACTGGAGGAAACCCATGCAGACGCAGGGAGAACATGGAAACTTCACCCAGATGGGACTTGAACCCAAGACCCCAGCACAAACAATATATTATACCTGATGCCACATTTCTAATTTGAAAATCCACAAGCTGGTATAAAGATTCAGAGCTGCTGATTGCTCAAGGCAATTTAATTGTGACAAATGTGTATCAGAACAAGGACATGCTGCTTCTCCTGCTCTGATCTGGCTCTCACAGTGGATGAGTCTCCCATTCATATCCAGTAACAGAGGTAATCTGAATACATTTCACTGTTATCTAACACTGGAACATACAACGTGCTCCAGCAACAAAACAACAATGGCACATGTAAAAACTCTGCACAGGGATTTGAGCTCAAACTCTGCACCAAAAAATAAATACACCTTCATTTTGATACACCTTCATCAAATATGATGACTGTAATTATTGTAAATAAAGGTTTATCGTGACATTTGAACCAGATCTAAAAAAGAAGCTGATCAATTTTCCATTTGTTCTGAGAGCTACACTGCCCATGTCCAGGACTCTCTCTCTCTCTCTCTCTCTCTCTCTCAAGGTTTACACAGAATCACTGCTTCTCACCTGAGGGATACTTACTCTTTTTCAAAGCTAAAAAACTCCTCTCCTCTTCTGATTTCACATTCCGTTGTCTTATCTTCTCTCTGAACCTGTTTCCATAGTGCCTCTGAGGTAGAGAGAATGGGTTAACGAGACACAGAGAGAGCAATAGAGAGACAGAGAATGAGAAAAAGAGAGAATCACATAGACAGCACACTCAGTGGTTGGGGAGTACAGCTCCCAGCTCCTCCACTGCAGAACAGCTCCTGTATTTAATAGTGATTTGCTGTAATGTAGCTCATGGGAGCGGCGGTGTGAGGCCGCTGCTGGGGCTCTGTTCTCCCCAGTGACTCTCTCTTTCTCTCTCTGTCTGCACATGAAGACATGGCTGAGCTCAGCTCTGCACCCACCTCCGCCAATTAAACCACTGTCCCATCGACTCCCAACTGGTCAGACATTGAAAGGATTGGAGGGTTGGAGCTCATAGAAGTCTGGCTAAATCTGCCTCCTTATGTGTTAACACTAGGCATTAAGTTTTTATGCAGTGAGCAACACTGAATTATTTAGTGCTAATAAACTAGGGGGTTCATTATGAATACACAACATCTTGCTATGAGAAGAGCAATATTGTAAATGCGTGGTACGTCAGGAGTTTTATTCCGAGGGACTGGAATAGTGTTTGGGGAACATCCCTGTCTTCTACACTGAAGACTAGGTGTCAATTCCGTACCTGAGTAACTACATCACACTACACTAATGAGCCCTTAGGACAGACTCCTTACACTATAACATGATTAGAATTAGTATTAACAAGTTTGCTGTGGGGTGGCACGGTGGTGTCACAGTCACATAGGACACAGGCTCCAAGGACCTGGAGGTTGTGAGTTCGAGTGACTGTCTGTGAGGTGTGTGGTGTGTTCTCCCTGTGTCCGTGTGGGTTTCCTCCAGGTGCTCCGGTTTCCTCCCACAGTGCAAAAACACACGTTGGTAGGTGGATCGGCGACTCAAAAGTGTCCGTAGGTGTGAGTGAATGTGTGAGTGTGTGTGTTGCCCTGTGAAGGACTGGCGCCCCCTCCAGGGTGTATTCCCGCCTTGCACCCAATGATTCCAGGTAGGCCTCTGGACCCACCGCGACCCTGAACTGGATAAGTGGTTACAGATAATGAATGAATGAATGAAAAAGTTTCCTGTGGATAAGAGCATCAAGCTGAATGCCTTAGATGTAGATGTAATTATCATTAATTCATCATATATTCTGCATGTGTGTGAAGAACTGAAATGAGAACCATTAGCTTTTTAAGGGTCTAAGGGTTAAAGGCACTATATATGATTCTGGAAAACATCTGCTGATGTGTGAAATCAACAGCAAAACAAACACACCCCTCCCTTCAGTGCTCCTTCAAAAGCTTGGCCCCCCACATACACTCTCTCTCCAGCCCCACCCCTTTCCACTTCCTGTGTACGAGCATGAATGCCCAATGTTGCTGATTGGCTGAAAGAGTGTGGTGTTTTTCAATCGGAGGCATTTTGTTTGTTTGTCATTGACCGGACTCAGGCTGAGTATGAACACACAAACAAAGCAGAGTTAGCGAACCACATGGAAACATTCACTGAATTTTACAAAATGTGTATTGATTGAAATCGTATACAGCATCTTTAAAGTGCATTTATTCATGAAAATTCTCATAAGTTCTTTTTCATTATCCCCACTCTCTTGCGGTCTTGACCTGGTGATGATCAGTGCTTATTTCCTAATGTTTTCATCTTCACCCCTTTCTCCTATCGCCTCTCCTAAACCGCACAAGCACGGCGAACACGCCAACTAAGGAGCAGGATTGCCAGCCTGGCGCATTAGAGAGAAGCACGAACGTCTGCTATTCCATTTATCAGGGCCGAACAGACCCGGAATTATTTCAGTTTGGTGAATCACTTCCCAGTGCCTTTGATCTTCCCATGCCCTTCTGTCTATTTATAAATGCCCCAGCCCCCCTCCCCCAACACTAAAGTACTGCGCCTCTGTTATTCACACCAAACAGCGGCTTCTAAATCCTCCTTCCGAGCCGCACTGAGCACTCCTTTCATTCCAGCACCCAGCACACGTGCACTCCAAAGAGATGCATTGAATTTATGTAATTAAAATATGTACATCATTTCCTCATGAATATATTGTATTATATTAATACCATCATTGTCCAAAATAAATAAACATACAGATGTTATTTTATCCAAACCAAACTCACAACTGCGTCTATTGTGATGAGGAATGTCACGGAATTTATGATTCAGATGACCATCATCAGAAGGTAGTGTCGCAGTCACACAGCTCCAGGGACCTGGAGGTTGTGGGTTCGATTCCCGCTCCGGGTGACTGTCTGTGAGGAGTTTGTGTGTTCTCCCTGTGTCTGCGTGGGTTTCTTCCGGGTGCTCCGGTTTCCTCCCACAGTCCAATTGGGGGTTAGGTGCCTTACTTAAGGGTACTTCAGCCATGGATTGAGGGAGGAGACAGTGCTCCTTCCTCACGCCCCCTGCTCTCAATTTTCCTGCAGGTCAAGGGGACTGAACTGGCAACCTTCCAGCCACAAGTACACTTCCCTCTTCCCTTAGCATTAGGCCACGGCTGCTTTTAAATGATAAAATCGTGTTTTTTTTTTGTTTTTTAACCATATGTCTTAAAGTAATTAAAAAACAGCTGGAACGTGTGCTCAGGCATGAACAGAGAACATATGGGTCCGTTTAAAAATACATCAACATTCATTAGCGTTAATGATTCATTCTTCTCATTTATTTAAAATTATATTTATATACCTGACATTTAAAGTGCATTAAGATGCAGCTCTGGCTTATTTGGTATATATTTGGATTAAAATGAAGATTTTGTAAGGATAACCTGCTATAGCGTAATTGTTAGAGACTAGGTCTTCGATTCCCATGACCTCCTCCCTCGGTCAATGACTGGGGTGTCCTTGAGCATGGCACCAAACCCCCAGCTGTTCCCTCAGACACCGGGGATGGCTGCCAGAAGCTCCACGTGTATTCACTTCCTCTAGTGTACTGTGTATACAGTAGCCCATCGTCTAGCTGTATTTGTACACAGTGGCTGGGCCTCTTGCTGTAAATGTGTACATTGTTGCAGTCACTTACTCTGTTTGTATGCTATGGTCCTGATTAACAGCCGTGATTATGGCCTCCGTGTGTGTTGCTGGATTCTTGGCATGACACGTTTTTAATGACTTCTAAAGGCTCAGGCTGCCCTCCAGACCGGACTGTCCATCACACACACACATGCCCCTATCAGGTTCCAGGGGGCAGTTTGGAGAGAGGGAGAGTCGTCCAGGGGCAGAAAAGCAGAGCTGCCGGGCACCGTGGGGGTCTGATGAGGCAGTTAAGACTGCAGTATTATCATCAAGGCAGCTTGTCCGTCAGCAGAGGATCTAGCCGTGCTAATCAGTGCGCTTGTTGGAGTTGATGGAGAAATCCTCTGATCTGAGACAGCTGGATTTATTTGTTATTTATTTATTTATTTTGATCTATATGTAGCGCTCTTACGCTGATCAAACTTAATCCGCTATGTGTGACACTATGTGCCACTGTGGAGGGGGGTTTTGTTACTGATCATGTGCATGTATGTCATATCATCACTATCATTTTGGAAGGATTTCTATTGATCACTTGTTTATGAAAGTATTGCACAATGCAAAGAACGTCACCTTTGTTCAAATGATATGGAAAATATGAAAAAAAATGGTTGTATGTGTTTTTGTGGACAGTTATGATATGTTGATATATGGCCATTGTAATGTTTAAATAGAGTGTTATTAATATGCTACCCACTACATATGTCACTTATCCACTGCATTAGCTACATTATGGTCATGTGATCATATGCATATATTAGTGTCATGGGGCCAGATTTCATACTGTAACACCACTATACATCCAGGGACAGGTCAGTGAATTTTGATACTGCTCAGTGGAAGGTGCCCCTTTAAAACCTGCCCCTTGTTCCTGTAGTTCATGTTTTGTATCCATAGTACAATCGGTAATACAAGAAAATCAAACTAGTTAGCAGAATGCTATCAGCTAATTCACTTGTTTTGCCCTTGGAGTATGTGATTTTTATTTTTACGGAACGTACCCCAGTAAACAATTAGCCGTTGATTCAACGTTGAAATAACGTAATGACTGCCGTCTAATCAACGTTCTCTTAAGGTTGAAAATGAAAGTTGAAAAGACGTCCAAACCCAGACATTGAAAAGACGACTATTAGACGTATTTTGGACGTCCACTGACGTTATCGATTGGTCACCACTTAACTAACTTATTAAGATGGATTTTGGACGTCCATTGACGTTTAAAATATGTCCTTGACGGACAGACTAATTTTAGACCTATTTTGAACGTCCGGGGACGTTCCTTGTTCACTGGGACTGTCCTCTACAATCAGGTTACAGATAGACATCCATTTTTGGGGAGTTCATAAGATGAGATGAGATCGGAAAATACTGTTTTGATCCTCAAAGTATTTGCAGACAATTGTCCTTTTCTAGCATGTGTGAGAGTTTTGCTCCTGGGCGCCCCCTACTGTTGCAGAGTGTAATTAATTATTACAGCACTGTCCTGAAATCAAGTTGAATGTAGGAGAGAGGGAGTGATTTCCTACCCTCCTCCAAAAGTCACACAATGCAGATTCTGAGCATCATAATGATTTTGAAGCTGTAAATTAAAGTCAAAATACTACCCAGTTTTCCTTTAAATTACATTCATGATCTAGCACCGGCCTGGTTTTCTGTTGGACACTGTTGACTAGCCCACCTCCTTCCCTGATTCCCCCTTCATGAGGTTGTAAATGGGCTGTTTTGGGATATGAGAATGGGATATTTAACATGTGGGAACAACATAATAAGAAGTGGGAAGATGATCTTGGTCCCTTATGTGATTATGCTGCTCACATGCAGTCATTTAATAACAAGGGGATGTCACCAGCAGGGCACTGTATCTGTCTAATGAAATGTTTTGTCCCTTTGGGAAGTCAGTGCATATTTAATAGTGTATTGTTGCGTGTATGTGACTTAATTTAGAGTTAATCTATTTTTTATGTGAATCACTTATATATCAGGAATTTGAAATGGTGCCATTATATTTTACACTGTGTCATGTTCCTTCTCCTGTGAAGTTCCTATATCAGAGATATAAGATGTTTTTTGCAACAGCAGTGATATCTAAAAGCATGCACTCACACACGCGTGAGCTCTCACCGCGTGAGTGTGATTTACTGTGAGAGCCAGGTCCCGAAAGGGTGCTTAATTTAATGAGGTAATTATACACTGGGTCAAGGAAGCAGCCGGGACCTGATTTATACAAACTGTCACACAAACATACACACACACACACACACACACACACATACTGTGACTGCAAGGACAACTGCACCCTCAACCTGCCCGTCACCCCCCAAGCACTCTTTCCTCAGCCCTTTACTTCTCTCTCTCTCTCTCTCTCTCTCTCTCTCTCTCTCTCTCTCTCTCTCTCTCTCTCTTTCTCTCTCCTTGTGAGGACAGATGAATGAGAGGCTGGCACAGTCTCTGTGCCTCTGATTGGCTGAGCTCAGTCTCAGTGTGTGATGCCAGTGCCGCATTGCTGTGACGAAGCAGCAGCAGTGGAGTGTGCTGTGTCTCAGAGGCAGCTGTGTTGTGGGCAGCGGTCAGCAGCTGCACTGACTAGACGTCTGTGCCCTGTGAAGAGCACTGTTCTGAGTGGAACCAAGGAAATATGAGTGTTTGTGGTAATTGGGACAACCGGTTCAGTCCAGTTCAGTTCAGTTCAAAGTTAATAGGCCCCCCTCTCTTTTCATGTCAGACTCTTGCATGCTTTATAGTGACTTAAAGATGAGGCTTCTAGACAGCGCAGAACTAAGACTGGACTTGCACTGCAGACACACCATTGATTAATTCATCTTAATACTTAATATTTAGTCGCTACTATTAATTATTTGGCAAAAGCTGATAAGTTAGTAATGTAGTTATGACAGTGAAGAACTGAAGAGAACTGTGCATTTTTTTTCTCTTCTCTTCTCTTCTCTTCTCTTCTCTTCTCTTCTTTGCTACTGTCTTTTCTTCTCATTCTGTCTCTTCTCTTCTCATGTTGCCTTTGCTTGTTTGGTCTCTTCTCTTTTTTCTCATTTTGTCTCTTCTCTTCTTTACTTCTCTCTTTTCTTCTCATTTAATCTCTTCTCGTCTCATGTTGCCTTTGCTCGTTTAGTCTCTTCTCTTTTCTTCTCATTTTGTCTCTTCTCTTCTTATTTTGTCTCTGCTTGTTTGGTCTCTTCTCTTCTCTTCTCTTCTCTTCTCTTCTCTTCTCTTCTCATTTATGTATTGTAGTTATGACAGTGAAGAACCGAAGAGAGCACCATTCCTAATTCTCAAACCTCATTTTGTCTTTGCTCATTTTGTTCCTTATTTTCTCGTTTTGTCTCTTCTCTACTTTCTTTTGTTTTCTCTTCTCTGCTCATTTAGTCTATTTCTTCTTTACTTTTCTCTTCTCATTGTGTCTCTTCTCTTCTTTACTTTTCTCATTTTTTTTCATTTTGTCTCCTCTCTTCTTTACTTTTCTCGTTTCATCCCTTTTCACCTTATTTTGTCTCTTCTCTTCTCTTCTCTTCTCTTCTCTTGTCTTTTCTTCTCTTCTCTTCTCTTCTCTTCTCATTTATGTATTGTAATTATCACAGTGAAGATCTGAAGCGAGCACCATTTCTAATTCTCAAATCTCGTTTTGTCTCTTCTTTTCTCATTTTTTCTCTTTTCTACTTTCTTTTGTCTTCTCTTCTCTGCTTGTTTGTCTCTTCTTTTCATTACATTTCTCTTCTCATTTTGTCTCTTCTCATGTTGTCTTTGCTTGTTTGGTTTCTTCTCTTCTCTTCTCTTCTCTTCTCTTCTCTTCTCTTCGCCACAGTGACAGCAGCAGATCTGTTTTCAGCCCTGTCCAGGGAGGGTACTCACTGAGAGCCAATGTGAAAACTGTGCTGCAAAGTCAAGAGAGAGAGAAAGAGAAGCTTGACAAGCAATCTCAAAAGAGGAGTGAGAAATGGTGAAAAAAAATGCCTGCGATTAAGATTGAGGAGGAGGAAAGAGAACGCGGTGGAGATAGGGAGGGAGTGTGAAAGAGAGAGAGGAGAGATTTAAGACTGCAGGGAGTTAGAGGCGAGGAAAATCCAGCTGTGAAAATTAAGCAGCTTTAAGTAACTGCTTGCTAAAGCTGCATTCTGAAGTGTGGCTTCTTTCAGAGACTCATCCACAAGGTTGCACTGGTGGCAGGGGATAAGAGAGAGAGGGGGAGGTAGGAAAAGAGAGGGGAATGACAGTGACAGTGGCTCAGGCTGTTTCATAACACAGGACTTACAGCAATGTGCCGAATTAATGCTGACAATAGGTGCTTCATCAGAGCTGCGTGTTTTTCTTTTCTTTTCTTCATTAAGCCACTCCATGCACGCCTGCCCAGAATCAATGCTGATGATAGTGCTCTCGGTGTTTAACTACCCTATAACTGCCACTTTTACTTTGTTGTTTACAGGAAGTATCAACCGAACGGGGGCGGTCCCCACATTTCTGCGGACCCCCACAGTCATCCAGCCTCATTTGGACATGAAGCCCTTCCTTCAGTTCCCCATGGAGACACCCCCGCCTCACAGCGTTGGACTCTTTCACAATTTTAACACAGTGAGTAAATCATAAATACTCAGTTTGTTTATGGGTCTTAAGGAATGACTCAGTGTTTCGCAGAAACTGTGGTTTCTGTTATTTTTGTGATTCTGAATACTATGAATACATAATTAGCCAGAGTATAGGTCCAAAGGAATTTACACACCAATAAGTGAATTCATTATTTCAGGTACTGTAAGATACATCTATTATGGATGCACATTTATTCTTGCATGTCCAGTGTGTTTAATCTCCTTATAAAACTTGGGACTGAATTGGGCCCAGGTCACCATACTCAGTGTAGACCCTCAGCTAATGAGGCATAAAACTCCTCAGCACTGGGACATGCTGCAATATAACAGTGCTCTCTGAGGAGAGGGTACTGTATCCCATAACAACACTAATTGTCCAACTTTAGTGCTTGACCTCACTAATGTTCTTTAATATTATAATATACCAAAGTCAACTTTAACATTTCAAAAAATGCTCCAATTGAATTACCGCCTTGAGATTTCTACACATTTACTGAGTAGCAATACTATTTTCAACCATTTTAACAGAGACAAACCTGCCCCACTCGTTTGGACTCTTCTGCCAGTAGAAAAATGTATGTACAATATATTTCATTAAATGATGTATAACAAATGGCATAAAAAAGTGTTACAATCTGTTTCTGAATACTACAGGAGGAGCCTGTTAGCCCGTTAGCCTGTTAGCTACATGCCGAAGTGTTCAACCTGCTCTAATGAGAATAGAATATATTCCAGCCGCAGTGAACCTTTTACAAGTGCCTGATGTTATTATAGGAAAGATAGTTTTGGGGAATTGTGTGTTTTTCAAACTGTGCAAGGTATCTTCAAATGCACATTAGCATAGATTACCTTAGGTCAGGCATCACGTTTTTCCCTCTGGGGGACACATTAATATTTACAGACCTGGTCACAGGCCACAGGCCACAGCAACGGTATATACAGAGTCATCTAATTTGGACATAGTGGTCCTTCAGCTTAGTAATGTGTTCACTCACAACACATTCACTCTTGTCACACTGTCCAGCTCCAGATTAGCACGCTAGAAAGCTAGCTGTGTGGTCAGATTATTCCTGAGGATCTTCTTTTCTTCAGTTCTGCTTTTCCTGAGAACGCAGAGAGCTTTTTCACCCATGAAGCCCACTAACTTTACTTTTACTTCAGCCAAAAAGCAACCCACTAAGTCACTATCACATTACATTTGCTTCAAAGTTCTGGCAAACTAGAGCTGACTGAGGCCAGAGATGCAGCTATTGGGTGAAGCTGCGATTACAGTACTAGTTTTATAATATATTTATTTGCATAACAACCTATGGCTATTGCACAGAAAGGCAAAATGTAGCCATTAAATATGTTGGATATATCTGTTAGACTGTAAACGGTCCATGGGCCAGAGGTTCCCTACCACTGCCTTAGATAATATTAAACGTTTCTGTCCATTTTAGACACTTTATTATATATCAACGTTTCACATCGTTCCCTGTCTATGTCCCTCATCTGAGCAACCAAACTTCTCAGAATACACAGAACCAGTGCTACTTAAATTATGCTGACACGCAGCCAGAGATGCTTTCCTGTCGCCAATATGTCGACAGCCACCTGCACCTTTTCAAATGTCTGTGGGGTGTTTGTCTGCTTTGGTCGTGCTCATTGATTTCCGCCAAGTCTGGAATAATAAAGCATGAGTTATGGCTAATCATTCCGGTTCCAGTGCTGGCTGTTTCTCTCACTCAGCACTCCTGCTCCCGTGTCCACTCTGAGTGGATCCCACATTGCGCTCTGCGATGCAAATGAGGTCCTGGTCAGCAAAACGATAATGACGGGCCGATAGCATGAGCAGAGCGAGCCTAAGGCCCTGGCTGTGTGTAGGAGCCAGTTTTGATTTGCGATTCGAGGCTTGGCTTGGGTGTGTGCTAGCACTTGTTGCCATTGTAAAATATGGCATACCCTTTGGCTGTGTCTGATAGCAGAGAGAGAGAGAGAAAACGCAGTTTTGTGTGCCAGCTCAACAAATCTAAACCAAGTGACTGGAAATTGCCCCGTTTTGCTTCCAGATGCTCTAAATTATCTGTGTAATAAGAAGCCAAACGATGTTTTAATGTTGAGAAAGATAGATGAGTAAGAGCTTATGATTTTCTAAGAGCTTTACTCCAGTCTCTTTCAGTTGTCATTTTGGATGAAGAGCATTCAGGGACAGGCGCCTGTAGATTGTTGAGGTTTTAACTTTGCAGTGGGCAGTAAATCTCTGTAGCAATAGCTTCAGGGAATCACACATGGTGGTAGAAACTGGGGGAAGATGGCAGGGGAAGTGTGCCTGCTGCCCAGCAGATGGGGGTGTTGGAAAAGCTGGGAGGACGTACTGACCTCCCTCAGTAGGATACACACATACACACACACAGACACACACACAGATATACTCTGCTGAATAAACACTGCAGTGCCTGCGCCATTGCCTAATGCAACACTGACATTTACAAGAATCCCCCACACAGGTAGAAATGACTAGGCTTTTTACTGCGACAGGACACACCTGGACAGAGGCTCTAAGATTGCAGCTCTTAGCAATGAGATAAGACAGCTTGCACTCATTAGCATGCATCACCGGTCTCTGAAAGCAATGCATGAGATAGAATTTATTGGACATATGCCTTGCTTGGAGTTAGATACTGAAATGAGTTTTAATACAATCTGTCTCTAGCATTTACAGAATTTTGTTTTGCTACATCTTTTCATTTTCTCATGTTTAATGAATTACATTTCCATTCAACTTACATTTTTATATCAACAACTATGAGTCTCTTCTTCTGCTTGCAAGAATATTACAGATTACCCATCCTCTACATAGAACACACTCCATGGTTATGCACTAAAGCTCCATTCGGATTCATCTTTCAGAAGGACATCTGTGAAAAAAACTGGTCCATTACTCCTCAGTCATAAAATTCCCCATCTGGACCGCAATGAAAAACTAGAGTGAGTTTTTAGTCCCCATATTATATCAGGTTTACATTTAATCACGAGCAATGTTCTACTTCTAGAATTATAATTGAGATATATCTTTTATATTTAAAACCAACAACAGGTAACTGGTTTGGTAACTCTTCCATTTTCATATTGTTTTGCTTCTCGGGAAAATTTTTTATGGCTCAAAGGCTAAATAAGGTGTGCAGCAGTTCCCAAACTGGTATTTTATTCAATGGGAGATTGGCATCCGGACTCTGAATTTAGTGAAAAACAGATATTTCTATCTGTAAGTTTCTCTGTGTCACACAGCTCCAGGGACCTGGAGGTTGTGGGTTTGAGTCCCACTCCGGGTGACTGTCTGTGAGGAGTTGGTGTGTTGTCCCCGTATCCGCGTGGGTGTCCTCCGGGTGCTCCGGTTTTCTCCCACAGTCCAAAAACACACGTTGGTAGGTGGATTGGCGACTCAAAAGTGTCCGTAGGTGTGAGTGTGTGAGTGAATGTGTGAGTGTGTCTGTGTTGCCCTGTGAAGGACTGGCGCCCCCTCCAGGGTGTATTCCCGCCTTGCGCCCAATGATTCCAGGTAGGCTCTGGACCCACCGCGACCCTGAACTGGATAAGCGCTTACAGATTATGAATGAATGAATGAATTAAGTTTCTCTGTTGGTTTCAGGGAAAAACACACATAGTCGATTCAGGTGGAAATAAATTCACAAATGTACTAGAAGCATTTTTGATTACAGCAGCTGGTTATCTCCATAATTGCAAAATGAGGTGCGTTGTCTTGTGCATCATCAGCACAGCAGATGAATACGATGGTGTGATTCAAGCATGCACTGAATCACAAAGTGGATAAAGTCTTTTGTTTCCTCAAAGGCATTTTGATTAATACATATATTTTAATGTAAATTTGATTTAAATTTGATTGCAGAGAATGTGTTAACGTTTTAAAAATGAGAAAAACATATTGATTTGCTGTTACAAAGGTGTCCAAAGTACTGATGAAAGAATTAAAATTGATAATACTTTTATAATGATAAACAAAATAAAACCATGACTGTGTTGTTGCCATTGATCAATGCAACTTCTAAGAATTAATTCCGAAAGTCCTTTTTTCTATGAAAATAAGGTTATGGAGAGAAATGTCCTGTCCTTCTTTGGTATCGTGAAGTTGTTACCAGTGAAGGCTTTGTTGAAAGTGCATGATTTACTTAAAATGCTTGGTTTTTGTGTCTCGGTCCAGGCGGCTTGGATGGCGTAATGATCTGTAAACAGCTGAAGAGAGCAGATTTCTGTGTTTGGGGCCCACTTGATTAAGCCCCTCTGTTGAAAAGAAACAGAGGTCGTGGGCGTTCCTGTGTAACTGTTACAGGGTCAGCTGAGTTAGTGATATATTACACTGAGGAACATTAACCCTGCAGGAGGCATTCTGGATGAGTTCTGTGGTGCCTGGGATCTTTCAGCCAAAACAAAGCGTGGGAATGGTCTGGTGATGAAAACTTGAAAACCGTTACATACCACATTTTATATCCAAGAAAACTGCACTCAGCAAACTAATCCACCTCACAGTCGCTCAGAAGTGGTTGAGTGTAGTTAAGGAGGACAGTTCCATCCTGTATTCCTTCATGCTGGAGCTTTAACGTGACTTTCACGTGATTTGCCATCTACCTGGCCGTCGGAATGGATGTGCTCATAGGCACAGACGTGAGTGCATGATTTATCGTCAACAGCTGGCTGTGGCGTGAAAGCTCACGAGTGCCTGGCACACACTTGCTTCTGCTGCAGAGTCAGGAATTTCCGTTCAGAGACAGGTGGTGTCCTGACTTGTTGCCCTTCACCTGCTCCATCCTCCAGAAGTATATCTCCCTTTCTCCCTTTCCTCCTGCGGTTTCGCTGTTGTAAATAACACAATCTGAGCGCACATCGCTAATCCATGTAGACGTTTACCGGCTTTGAACCATTTCTGACTCATTTCCGATGACCCAGTCTAACTTTTTCCGTTTACTTTAGAAAGGATTTGCACAAATCAAATTCATGCAGATTTTCCACCTACACCAGTGAAGTGAGCCAAGACATTGTTGGTGTCCAGTGTGGGATTCTTTTAAAAGCTACGAGGTTAACGTAGCAAAAGTAATGGAACTTTGTGACCGGCAATTAGCCTCATGCAAACCACAGGCCTCAATCATAACACAGTAAACATATTGAGATGTTTAATAATCTGTACCAGACGTTTGTAGGCTAAAGACCTTTCTAATGCTGTAGGACAGGGGTCACCTATCTCATCTATAAATGGACACTGGCTTTAGGTTTTTTTAAAGCAGATGCACAGCTGACTCCATATGTTTAAAAGGCCCATTGTTTCTTTGTATATTTCTTCCTCTGAGGTGTGTTTAAATTACACTCGTCATGATTAGCAGTCGTATTCATAGTGTATTTTGGTTTTACGCATTTTTATTAACATAATTCATTCCTGAGCAAGCAGTCTGAGTTGAAACATTCCTTAGAACTTTAATTTAAATATATTAAATGTATGTATAGTCATAGGGTGGTCTGGAGGTTGTGGGTGACTCCGGGTGACTGTCTGTGAGGAGTTGGTGTGTTCTCCCTGTGTCCGCGTGGGTTTCCTCCGGGTGCTCCGGTTTCCTCCCACAGTCCAAAAACACACATTGCAGGTTTGGCGACTCAAAAGTGTGTGTGTGTTGCCCTGTGAAGGACTGGCGCCCCCTCCAGGGTGTATTACCGCCTTGTGCCCAATGATTCCAGGTAGGCTCTGGACCCACTGCGACCCTGAACTGGATAAGCGCTTACAGATAATGAATGCATGAAATGAATGTATAGTCATAGGTATCCACGTATTTTGGGGCTTGCTTTTTGTGAAAAAGGTTGTTGACAGTTACTACAGGACTGGAGTGAAAACCCTTGCAGTGGTCTACACTTTGTTTGTGGTATGGTTCATTTGTAAAGATAACAGCGTCACATACAGGGTCAGAAAATACGTAAACAAGACGTTTATATGACTTCTTGATGTGTTTTGAGGTGTGTGTGAGATAACTCCAGTCCAAAACATAAGGCACCACGTGTCTCACCTGACTGACTGGCTGTGTTGTGAATGATCATAATGTGTGTAAATGTAGTCGTGGTTGAAGTTGTGGTGATAGTGTGGGCCTCGGTGATTCATGGTGTTTTCATACGTTCGTGTGAGAAAAGGCTGCAGCTGCATGAGAACAGTTGCAGTTTGGGAGGCATTTAGTGTAAGTGTTTGAGTCACGATGGGGGAGCAGGGGAGGGTGAAATCGACAAGCTGCTCGGAGATGTGTGCTGATAGACACTGTGTGTGTGTGTGTATGAGAGAGAGAGAGAGAGAGAGAGAGAGAGAGAGAGAGAGAGAGAGAGAGAGAGAGAGAGAGAGAGAGAGAAGCTGAGGAGAGTGCATGACATTTCCACTGCATCTGGACAGATTGGGTGAGTCTTTGAGTGTGTGTGTGTGTGTGTGTGCATGAAAGCTTGAAAGAGATATTGTGTAAAACAGAGAGATGGAAGGAAGTTGGTGATGGAAAGAAGAAAATGAAAATATTCAGTGAATTAATCAGTGAGGAAAAGGGTAGGGGAGGGAGAGAGAGAGAGAGAGAGAGAGAGAGAGAGAGAGAGAGAGAGAGAGATAAAGATAGAGAGAGAGATAAAGAAAGAGAGAGAGAGATAAAGAGAGAGAGAGAGAAAGAGAGCGAGAGAGATGAATAAAGAGAGAGAGAGAGAGAGAGAGATAAAGAAAGAGAGAGAGAGAGAGAGAGAGAGAGAGAGAGAGAGCGAGAGAGAGATGAATAAAGAGAGAGAGAGAGAGAGAGAGAGAGAGAGAGAGAGAGAGAGAGAGAGAGAGAGAGAGAGAGAGAGAGAGAGAAACTTATTCTCGTAAAAAGTTCTTGGGGAATACTGAAGCAATAGATAGAACTTGAGAGAGATTTATTGCACATATGGCATGGCTAGTATTAAAGTAACAGGGAAATGAGTGAGTGTGTGTGTGTGTGTGTGTGTGAGAGAGAGAGAGAGAGAGAGAGAGAGAGAGAGAGAGAGAGAGAGAGGGAGCGTTAATGGCATGAGGTCTTGACTTACTCTGAAGCAACAGGAGGAATGAAAGGGAGAGGGGAGAATAAAAGGAAGGCGACCAAAACATAAAGACACATTTTTAACTCAACAGCTTGGAATGTGGTGAGAGAAAAGCAGAAGGATTCAGTGGACGAAAGGAAAAGAGGAAGAGAAGGACTCCGAGCAAAGAAAAGAGAAGAAAGGGACTGAGCTGGAGGAGAATACTGACAGACGCATCTCTGATCTGTAAACACCGCACTGTGTGCATATGTGTGTGTACAGACTGGACTTCTTAAGAAGAGGGCATGCTGAAGTGTGTGTGTGTGTTTGCCTGTGCACACGAGGGTGTGGGAACACGCGATCGTGGGAATCAGGTGGTGCACTGGGACATAGAGAGGATCACTTCTGAATAAACTGCACACTCGCACACCCCTCACTGCACACACACACACACACACACACAGGCGGACGGATGCAGCTGAAAGCTCCTAGCGGTGCTGAGGACGGAAAGGTGAGTGGCTCACATTAACGAGGAGCTGAGGCTCAGAGAGAGGAAGAAATAAAACAAATCTTTCATTGTTCTCTCAAGGCACCACAGGCTGGACACTATTCAAAGCAGTATAGTTACTTCAAAGGCTGTTTCATCTGGCGAGGTGCAGGGTTTTTTTTTGTTTTGCCCCTGATAGAATATTCCTGAGTGTGCACTGTGGTGGTACGTGTTAAACTAGTGGAATGTAGCACTGAAATTTCCTGAGAAATGATGAAAAGATGTATCAAAGAGAACAGATGGGAGGGAAGGCTTCTTCTCTCATGCCTTCTCTTGTGTCTGTATGAGTCTACCTCTTCTGCGCCTTTGTGGTTCCCCCTTCTGAGAATCATTGGATGTGATATTGCTGTTAACTGTGACCTTGTGATTGACTGAGTGTCTTTGTACCTGAGTGAATAACTTCTTAGAAACAGCGGCTGCACAATACTTTGTACATACTGTGACTGATTTGTAGAAAGGAGGAATGGAAAGACTAGGAAGGGTATAAAGGGTTAAATGTTACCTTCAGTCCATCATTAATGTCTTGAGAGTGTTTGGTCTTGTTTGGGTTGGCACTGAAGTGTGTCTAAGGGCGTATTTGAGGATATGGTGGATTAGCGTTACCTGCAGAGGTACTGTTATCACGAGCTGTGATTTTAATCCAGTGTGAATCTACAGTGTCAGTGTTGTTGACAGTTTGACAGTAAGAAGTCTGTAGTGAGTGATCATCTACCATTGGCTGAACTTGGAGCAGCCTCAGTACTAATAGCAGTCATGTTTGAATCCACCTCGTGTGTGTGTAACGTTAACAAAACCTGCTTAGATACCTGATCATAAACTGTGTTATTGTTATTAATGCATTACAGGTTCATGAATTACACA
Organism: Hoplias malabaricus; assembly: GCF_029633855.1. NCBI lineage: Eukaryota > Metazoa > Chordata > Actinopteri > Characiformes > Erythrinidae > Hoplias > Hoplias malabaricus. Next base: position 51,948,497 of record NC_089804.1, read on the forward strand.
TAAAGTCTATGATGATTATTACTAAAACCACACAGGTGCTTTATCCCGTAACCAATCAGCCAAATGAATTAAACGTTACGCTACGTCCGTATAAAGTAATAAAAGGTAAAAACACAACGTTGCTAAGACTGTAGACCCTGCTTTCTAGGCTGACAGCGTAGATGTAAATGACTGCTGCTTAGTAGGTCACTGTGTTGCTGTGTGTTCTGTGGGCCATTGTTACGCACCATGACCATCACAAAGGAAGATAACAATGCAGATATTTATATCTCCTCTAGCCTTTGCCGACCCAGGATGACAGATCCTGTTTTTGAAGACAGTGTTATGATGAGTGTGTTCCCCTCCTAGATATCATCCGAAAGCTATTATCTTCATTTAAGCCGAGAGTGCTTTTGTAGTGTTAGTGAGATCATATGATTCAGGATGGCGTGGTTCATCTCTGTTCTCTAAAGTGCATGAAATGAGTGTTGCAGGAATGGGAGTAAACTCCAAAAAAAAAAGCGTAAGTAACAGCTCTCTGCTCTGAGGCTATTTTTGTTCGGATTCTCAAGGCGCACAGGGGCGACTCCCTGGATTTTTGAGCTGGAGCAACATTGTGAGCTCTTCATTATAAGGGTGGTCTTCTTATAGCACTTTGAGGAGCTCCAGCACTCCTAAAACTAATCTGAGTCTAATGAGAAGCCTTTCCAAACCTCATCTCTCCCTCTCTCTCTCTCTTTTTATTCACCCTTCCCACACAAACTCCTCCAAAGCCTGACGTCCATCTCCTGGCAGAGCTGGTTAGTGCTGACAGTTGTATCTGTTCTATTGATGTGCTCGGGCTTGAGGCGTTCTGATTACCCAGCTAACTGCCAGCTCCAGTTAATCCCTGGAAGGTTCAAGAAGGCAAAGCCATAGAACAACATCGTCGTGGCTAATCCAATGCCTGTCTGGCCGTGGCGGTGTTGCAGACTTCACACATGCACAGCGCCGCTGAGCGCTGGGGTGGACAGATGAGTCTGGGGTGCCCAGCCAAATGAGATAAGAAGGGCGCTATCCCAGGAAGTCCGGCACTAGGCCTGTTAGCCTGCAGATGGTGTATGTCTGTGCTGTCGCCCCCTGCTCCATGCCTCAACCCCCCTTGTATTTACTTCTAATAGAAGGTTGCCTGGGAACCGTGCCTGTGCTGAGTTTCAAACTGTTTTTGTTTGACTTAGGGGGAATATTCATTTCAGCCTCTCCCCCCGTTAGCCGGCCAAGAGAGGACGTTACACATGGGGCGGCTAAAGCCTGCTTTTCTTAGAAGCCCAAATGAAAGGCATGACTATCATCTAAATTAGTTTTGAAATGTTCAAAAGACACTCTGGGTAAATGAAGCAAATGTTTGTGTCTGCTGGAATGCGTTTTTGCATAGTTAGTGCTTCTAAATAAAACTAAAAGAAGAATCTGACGTACATGTTGTGTAATTCAAAGCTTTAGCGCTAGCATCTCAGTGAAATTGTCATAAAACTACATGGCACCTACATGAGCTTATTATGACAGCTGACTTTGGTTTACTCCAACATTTGTGACTCGTTCCAATATGTATCTGTCATGAAGTTTGCATGTGTCAACTTTGAGGACAAGCTGTCACAACACACGTCGGATGACTCTTTTATTTCCCGTAACACTGGGTGGTGTCAGCACATTTTGTGGGTGAATATAATATGTTATAAACACTGACATAAAAGCTTGAGGGTGGTTTCCCACACAGGGATTTAGACTCCAATTGTGATTTTCTATTGAAAAGTGGTTATAGTCCAGGACTAAGCTAAATCCCTGTCTGGGAAACCAGGGTATGTGTTTATTAAAATTTATATTGATGAAGTGGGCGGCACGGTGGTGCAGCAGGTTAGTGTCACAGTCACACAGCTCCAGGGACCTGGAGGTTGTGGGTTCGATTCCTGCTCCGGGTGACTGTCTGTGAGGAGTGTGGTGTGTTCTCCCCATGTCTGCGTGGGTTTCCTCCGGGTGACTGTCTGTGAGGAGTGTGGTGTGTTCTCCCTGTGTCTACGTGAGTTTCCTCCGGGTGACTGTCTGTGAGGAGTGTGGTGTGTTCTCCCCGTGTCTGCGTGGGTTTCCTCCCACAGTCCAAAAACACACGTTGGTAGGTGGATTGGCGACTCAAAAGTGTCCGTAGGGGTGACTGTGTGTGTGTCTGCGTTGCCCTGTGAAGGACTGGCGCCCCCTCCAGGGTGTATTCCCGCCTTGCGCCCAGTGACTCCAGGTAGGCTCTGGACCCACCGCAACCCTGAACTGGATAAGGGTTACAGATAATGGATGGATATTGATGAAGTAGCTTAGCTCAAACAGCCATGTTGTAATATCAGCCCCAAAATCTCTCATTTCAGAAAGCAAAGTCAACTTTTATGAAGAATTACACTTATACAAGTTATTATATAAGTTTACATCCACTGTTATGAAGGGCTTATGAATTCTGCCCTACAGTAAAATGTGTTGTTACTTACATATGACTCAGTATTGCTTATAAATTCTGGTTGCTAACAGCAAATACATGGAAAAAAAAAAGTGCTCTCTTTGTGTATGGAGCTCATTTTTACATGTTTCTAAGCCAAGCAGTTCAATTTATTCCAAGCCTAGGGTGATGGACACCTCAGCTGAAACAATTAGGGTGATGTCACTGGATACACTTCTGCTAGAGAATGTCTGACAAAACAGTTAGTGCAGCGCTGTCCTCCAAGAGCTGGTCTGTTTACTGCCAGGAGCTAACTCATCTCTGCATAAAGCAATTTATGACATTTGCAGTCTTTCCTCTAAAGATCACTGCACAGAGGGAACCTTTATCTCATTTCAGAGTGCATGTGTAATGTATGGTGAATTTCAGGCCTGATATTCAGTGTGCTCTACTTAAAGATACTGATGAATTGGCTTTGGAGTGCACGCTAATTGCTAATTCCCTAATTATCTGGCGTGGCTTGGTGGGGAGCCTGCTCCGAGTTATCAGGGAATGAGTTGGGTTGTCTTTGTTAATTAGCCACGTCATTGATACCGTGTAATGCTATGAGGATGTACAGTACATTAGAAGTGGTGCTGACCTGGAGAATCTCACAGCGGCCTGGCCCTTTTCTCTCCACAACCTCACTGTACTCACTGATCTCTGACCTGCAGGCCATTTAGACCAATCCCTCAACGTGATTAATGTCTCTGTCTGTCTCATGCACGCTGCTTTGGTGTACTTAGAGTTTAATCTCACGCCTTTCTCTTTCTCCTTTCCCTTTCTCTCTCTTTATTCCAGATGGATCCTGTTCAGAAGGCAGTGATCAACCACACTTTCGGCGTCCCATTGGTCAAGACCAAGAGGCCCATCATCTCCTGTAATGTCTGTCAGATCCGATTCAACTCAGAGGTGCGCTGTCTGTGTGAATGTTCTGTTTTGTCTCGGTGTGTGTGTGTGTGTGTGCGTCTGTGTTTGTTATTGTTATGATTCCGAGGATGGAGTGTTTGCACGTGGCGTTATCAGACATGTGTTCTGTGTGCATGAAGGGTGTTATGTTTGGGCTGCTGAGACCTCTTTTTGATCCTGCTTCTTCAGTCCAGAAGTAGAACAGTGTAAATCCACCTCCGTGCAGCTGCGCTATGTCTCTGCATAATATTTCCTTGTTGCCGGGGAGGCTCAGAGTGTGAAATAGGATTTTTTTCTCTCTTCCTCTTGATTTCAAAGGGCTTTTTAAAATCCCTATCAACATGCAAAGTTGATTAAGATCTTTCTGGGAAGGGTGAGCTGTGGTTTCAGCAAAGCATAGAAGAGTGTTTTTAATGGGACGATTTCATAAACACCCAATTTCCTCTTCTTTTTTTATACAAGAGAAATACAGCACTCCCCAGTTAATACAGTGCTAATTGGGACACAAAGCTCTGTGTTTTTAATTTATTTTGTCACAAAACCCTAGAGGCGGCACGGTGGTGCAGCAGGTAGTGTCGCAGTCACACAGCTCCAGGGACCTGGAGGTTGTGGGTTTGATTCCCACTTTGGGTGACTGTCTGTGAGGAGTGTGTTGTGTTCTCCCTGTGTCCGCGTGGGTTTCCTCCGGGTGCTCCGGTTTCCTCCCACAGTCCAAAAACACACGTTGGTAGGTGGATTGGTGACTCAAAAGTGTGTGTGTCTGTGTTGCCCTGTGAAGGACTGGTGCCCCCTCCAGGGTGTATTCCCACCTTGCGCCCAATGATTCCAGGTAGGCTCTGGACCCACCACGACCCTGAACTGGATAAGCGCTTACAGATAATGAATGAATGAATGAATGAACAAAACCCTAGAGTTAGGGTGAGTCCCATTCTACCCCTTTGACTTACCTCTTAACCCTACCCCTCTGTATTGCCCAGGAGTAGGGTGTCTCAAATCTTGTTGGGAAAAGAGGGGTAGGGCTGAAGGGTAGGGCTGTGCACACTTTGAAACTAAGATTTTTCAGAGGCACACTTCAAACTAAGGGTTATGAATGCCTTGTAAATCACCAGCAAGATGGCCATGTAAGCACAAATATTAGTATTTTCTAATAGTCTGCAGATCCAGTTCCAAATTAAATGGTGAATTACATTCTACTGCACAATTTAAGGTGGAACTGGAAGATTCAAACAAAGAGACACAGAATAAGCAGCAGAATTTTGGACATGAATTGATCACAGATAGTTGGGATGAGTGATAATATATGATTGTGGAACACCTTTGAAAGCCTATGATGCCCTAAATTTAACTACGTTAAAGTCCAGAAGCATTGATACCATTGCAGACTTGCAGCAGAGCGCCACTGAAGTGCTGCTTTCTTGTGTTCTGATGATGTACTGTAGTCTAGTTTCGTAGTTAAACACTATAACATGTAGCTCAGTTCCAAAGGGCAAGATAACACTCAAAAACAAGGGGTAGGGGTAAAATTAAGAAATGGGATTCATCCTTAGTCCTCTACATTCAGATCAGTTTTGTTCTAAGAGCTTGTGCAAATGTTCATATACTCACATCTTTTTTACATTTGTTTTATGTACAGGCAACATAGTCTAAAATGTTTTGACCCAAATGGCATGCCATATCCGTGTGACTACTGTAAACATTTACTCAAAGTATGGGATCTTGCACCCCATCAAGCGCCACAAACAAATCTCAACATTATATTGAACTATGCACAATTTGTAAACAAATTTTAAACTAACAGACATGGACGTTCTCATCTTCAATGTTTGCAGTTTGATGCTTGTGTGTAGAGGACTTACTGTATCTGTTCACTCTAAAATTATAAGTGTTTCTGCTCAGAAGCTTTTTGAACAAGGCGTATCACAAGGAAACCAGTCAGAACACTGGTCATTTACATAGATCAGTCTTAAAGGCACAGTAAGAAAACCCATCTATTTTAATTCCTGGCAACAGAAAAGTTATAAAATGTTGACATGTAGTTAACTACCTCCTTTTTGGCACGAACAACTATACAACATAGGATACAGACCCTTTCATCTCTCCAGATGCTGAAATAAAGGATTCCATTTTCAACAGGACACTGTAATACCTTATATACCTCTTACTCTCAAAGGAGACTATGAAAACAGCTGCTCTATGAAAACAGTTATCTTGTTGGTGGATTGTGTATTGAATACCACTGCAGAGGTTATGCTGCTTAAGGAGGAACTGGAGGCTGGAATATTCTGAGGCTGAGTTCAGGTGGCAGCTGTGATAGACAGTGTGCAGTGCATGGGGCTAGTTACAAAACAAATCCTGGGAGTGCCCCACAATCCTGCGCTATTTTTGTGGAGCAGCACTGTAATCATGGCTAGAATGTGGTGATCTTGGTGGAAGGGCTGTAATCTCCAGCTTCTACTCAGCAGATGTATGACGGACTCTGAGCTTCAGCCACAGACGGTGCTGAGGTGGAGGGTTTTTTCTGCTCTGCCTTTTGGAGGCCTGTAAAGTAGCTGTTAGGCCAAGGACGTAACAAATGAATCATGAGAAGACTACCCAGCATGCAGTGGCTTTAAAATTCTTTTTTTCAGACCTGATATTTACTTCAGAAGCTAAATATAAGCCACTTTAAATGAAGTGTTATAGAAAAAATGCTTAAGACAAGATATGTGTAGAAATACATTGAATAATCATATATTATTCTTACAACAGTCCTACTAATGATAAATATGGTCCCATTTGCCAGTTTACTGATGTCTCCCAGTGGCACTAAAATCATTTATAGAAGGTTAATCATTGATTAATGTATGTGGGTATTTAATAAGTCAATCCATTCATTCATTCATTCATTCACCTTCTGCAACCCCTTCATTCTTTTTCGGTCTACACTGAATTTTTGAGCCTTAACCCAGAATACACCCTGGGCAGTCCATCACTGGGTCAAAGTCCCCACACACTCATGTCAATCCCCCTACAAACAAGTGCATTTTTCACATGAACTTCACATGCCTACAAAAAGCCATCTTCCATGGTGTTAGGACATTCTCAGACCACAGCCAAAGCTCTTGAGCAAAACAATGCTATGCCAATAATAATAACAAGATTTAGAAATGTTTTGACCCAAATGGCATGCCATATTCATGTGACTACTGTAAACATTTACTCAAAGTATGGGATCTCTCAACTTCATTGGCAACTGCGCTTGCACACGGAGGAATTCGTTCTCCGTATTTAACCCAATCCATGCAGCGAAACACACATCACACACACAGTCGTGAACACTAGGGAGCAGTGAGCATACTTGCCCAGCCCTAGCCACGGCACCATGGGGAGCAGTTGGGGCTTAGGTGCCTTGCTCAAGGGCACTTCAGTCATGACCTGCCGGGGGCTCTGGGGATTGAACCGGCAACCTTCCAGTTAAAAGCCCAGGTCCCTAACCACCAGGCCACAGCTGTCCCTGTGGACTTTTAACTGAAGGAGACCCAGCTGATGGTGGTATTTCTCTTAGCTGTGGATTCTCCATGGGTCTGCGCTGTCTGTAGAAACTCTCTGTTTATAGCCTGGCTCATGACCTGCTCGTCTAACCAGTTTGACACATAGCGCCCTCGTAAATATTGACACATGCCGAATAATAAAACGCTAAGCGCTTCACCTCTTAGCAGACATCTCTTGACACCAGCAGCTGCCCCCGTTTGTAAAAAAAAGAGAGCACTGTATAATTTCAGCTCTGCGGACCCCCTGCAGGTGTGTACACACAACTGCAGCCACACACGTGGATTCTAGTGTCTGTGTGATGTATGCTTAGCGACTGGAATACTGTTTCATTGGAGCAGAGACAGATGGATAAGTAATCGACAGGAGGCATAGATTCTGCACAACATCAAAGCGCCTGAAGTTGATGCGGTGGCATCTATCATGAAGCATTAAGCCTTGCCAACACCTTTTGCTGCGCCACTTTCGGCAGAAGATCGTCTTATAATTCCTGCATATCATTAATCTGGTGCACTGAGCGAACGCAGCACTTTCCTGCAGCAGCATCCCTCCTGAAGATGCGCCGCACTGATTCCTTTAAAAAAAAAAAAAACATCCTTCCACTCACGCCATGCCACCGCCATTTCACGCCTCATTATGGATTCATATATTCCTAATCCCCTTCTTTTCTGATAAGGGAGCGTATTTACTGTGGGGGGAAAAAAACTACAGATTGGCTGCCAGCATTTATCACGTGCTGCATTCATCAAACCAGAGGCTGGAGGTTTTGTCGGAGCTGCATTGCTGTGCTGTAGCAAGGCAGCATCCTCTAGTGTCCTCTCCTTGTCTTTCGCCCCCTCTCTCTCTCGTTCTCTCACGTGAGACGGAGGTACAACCTTGCCGTGCTGCAGGAGAGTGATGTCACTGCATTGTGGCACTGTTTGCTGCAGGATGAGGTTGAATGCGTGTCCCAATCCACCCCCCCCCCCCCCTCCCCAGCCCTCATCCAAGCCCTGGGCTTGAGAGCCGCAGTGGCCCTCCCCTGTGGCTCGCTGGTTGTCAGTATGTGGGCCCATCACTCTCTGTCACTAGAGGAGCTTTACCCTTACAGCAGGGTTTACACACAGCTCGAAAAATCACTGTGGCTGCTGCTCCCCCTGCTGCCATCTTAGTCTGTTTGGCTGTATTTAGTGATTGCATCTGTCGTCGCACGCACACGTGGCTGAGAGAGGGACTGTAATCCTGTGAAATGGTACAGTAGAGTTCCCTGTGAGTAGGTGTCCTCGGCTGACCTTGGGAAGAACAGCGTAGTCGGTGGTCCATTGGTTTCATGAGCCGTGGTCATAACAATGCTTTCAAAGTTCCTTCCAGATACAGATCCACTCTGATCCCCAAGGAACCTTTTAAAACATGCTTTTGAAAAAAAATAAACCCCTGGATTATTTTACCTCTTCCCCTTGTTTTTGAGTGATACTTTGCCACTTGGAACTGACTTAAGATATTAAAACCTTTCAGGATCCTGATACTTCACCAGTGCTGCAACCTCGCTATTTCAGTTTAATTCAGCGCATCATATGTCTTCAGAAGTGTTTGACTGTCATAGATTATACCACATTTCTAACTCTTCTGTGATATGAAACTGAACTCAGCTTCTAATTCGGCAGCTTTCATGTTCAAAACTTCCAGTTCCACTTTAAATGTGCAGTAGCTTTAGGCACCAGAAAGTAATTGCTTTACCCTTTAACATGGAACTGGAGAGTTACTAACTAACCACAGAGACACCAGCACACGGCTAGCAATGTTTCCTTCTTCTTATGAAACCTCATTAAACTAAGGTAATACAACTTTTTATGATCATTTTTATAGTAGAAAATACTTATATTTGTGGGATTGTTTGGTTGCTGGGGCGGCACAGTGGCGCAGCAGGTAGTGTCACACAGCTCCAGGGGCCTGGAGGTTGTGGGTTCGTTTCCCGCTCCGGGTGACTGTCTGTGAGGAGTGTGGTGTGTTCTCCCTGTGTCTGCGTGGGTTTCCTCCGGGTGACTGTCTGTGAGGAGTTGGTGTGTTCTCCCTGTGTCCGCATGGGTTTCCTCCGGGTGACTGTCTGTGAGGAGTTGGTGTGTTCTCCCTGTGTCCGCATGGGTTTCCTCCGGGTGACTGTCTGTGAGGAGTTGGTGTGTTCTCCCTGTGTCTGCGTGGGTTTCCTCCGTGTGACTGTCTGTGAGGAGTTGGTGTGTTCTCCCTGTGTCTGCGTGGGTTTCCTCCGTGTGACTGTCTGTGAGAAGTGTGGTGTGTTCTCCCTGTGTCTGTGTGGGTTTCCTCCGGGTGACTGTCTGTGAGGAGTGTGGTGTGTTCTCCCTGTGTCTGCGTGGGTTTCCTCCGGGTGACTGTCTGTGAGGAGTGTGGTGTGTTCTCCCTGTGTCTGCGTGGGTTTCCTCCGGGTGACTGTCTGTGAGGAGTGTGGTGTGTTCTCCCTGTGTCTGCGTGGGTTTCCTCCGGGTGACTGTCTGTGAGGAGTGTGGTGTGTTCTCCCTGTGTCTGCGTGGGTTTCCTCCGGGTGACTGTCTGTGAGGAGTGTGGTGTGTTCTCCCTGTGTCTGCGTGGGTTTCCTTCTGGGTGCTCCGGTTTACTCCCACAGTCCAAAAACACACATTGGTAGGTGGATTGGCGACTCAAAAGTGTCCGTAGGTGTGAGTGTGTGTGTGTGTTGCCCTGTGAAGGACTGGCGCCCCCTCCAGGGTGTATTCTCGCCTTGCGCCCAATGATTCCAGGTAGGCTCTGGACCCACCGCGATCCTGAACTGGATAAGCGCTTACAGATAATGAATGAATGAATGTTTGGTTGCTTATGTAATTATTTTGCTGGTGATTCACAAAACATTCATAACACTTTATAGTGTTAGTGTTACCTCTGAAAAATCTCAGTTTGAAGGGCCATATAGCCCTAACACTTAACCCTACTCCTCTATCACAACAAATATTGAGACTCCCACCCCTATACCTCAGCAAAATTAAGGGGTAGGGGCAAGGGATGAAATGGGATTGACCCTAAGCTTCTGCCACCTGGTAACATCTGTAAACTGAATGTAGACAAAGGTAAGCGTTAGACCACGCTAATTAGCAAAATATTTGAGAATAAACAACACAAGGCTAATACTAAAGCTAGCAGTTAAACTAACCTCAGAGTGATAACATTTATTCTTCACTTCTCCGAGTACACAGCACTTAGATGGCCATGTCTGCCTGAGAAGAATGAGTCTATCAGTATTCTGAAGGCCTTTCCTGCAGCGGCTGATGCCAAGAACAGTCTAAATATGATTTTATGTTAACCAGAGCTCCAGAAATGAAACATATGTGTATTACTACCCCATGTGATATCAATTTATGCTGTGATTTGTTGCCCAATTTTTTTTGTCTTCATCATTTCCATTGTGTTTTCCAGTCGGTTTTGAGTGTAGTCAGCCCATTTATACTTGGAAATGGCAGCCATTGTTTGTGCAAACTGTCAGTTAAATGCAGTTCCTGCAAACCACCTGAAAACAAAAGGTATTTGCTTTTGGAAGTCCATCTACATCACTTTCTAATGTCCTTTTAAGTCCGTTTTCATGTGATCAGTTTATTGTCTTATTTGTTAGGTTCTTGTTCCCCTCAGTGACCTTGACTCGAGCGTCTGTCTTGTGGCTCGTACTCAACACCTGGGTTTGAGTCTGTTATTTGTGGCCTTGTTGGCAAGGATTAAGAGATAGCGTCCACGTCTGCTGGTGTCATTCAGAGCCACAGATCTCCTCCTAAGTCCTCCTTGATCCCAGAGATGTAGGCCTGCTAAGCAGTGACCTAACTGCTCCTCAGTGACCTCTGTTCTGATCTCTCAGCTTTAGACAGGCAACTCCTTAAAGTCCCCCAAGGGCTTTGAACACAGACCACCAGCTATAAAAGGCTCTGTCATCACCAATTACAGCCCACAGTCACCCGTCCTAACCCACAATGTGTCCGTCTGCTTCTGCCATGGAGCCGGGCTTGGGTCAGGCCTTCTTCTGTCCCCCTGCAACAAATCTCTCAGCATCTGTGCTGCCACACGGCCACATGTCTGTGTTTGTTCTGATTTCTCAGCCTCAGTGTTGTGTGTCTCCACACTGTCGTTAGTCTGATAGACACGTCAGTCTTTTGCCAGAGTTTTGCCACAAAGCAGTGCCACAAACAAAATGGAGCTTGGAGTTGAATTGATTTGAATCGATTCACATGAATAAAATACATTGCATCAATGCAATAACAGTTGGAACTGAAATGTAAGACAAAATGGAGTTTATTACTGATTTAAATTATTTTTATTCATATGCAGCCAATGCACAAACACACAATTTCTCTCTCTCTCTCTCTCTCTCTCTCTCTCTCTCTCTCTCTCTCTCTCTCTCTCTCTCCCTCTCTCTCCTCTCTCTCTCTCTCTCTCTCTCTCTCTCTCGCTCCCTCTCTCTCTCTCTCTCTTTCCAGTTCTTATTTCTTTTTGTTATGTGTGTGCATTAATTGCAAAAAAATACAAACGTGTCGAAAGGGTTTCTTTGAAGTTCTGTGATAGAAGAAATTTGTTTTCCAGAAGAACCTCCTTATAAAACCGCTTCTAGGAAATGACATGTTTATAAAACGCCTTTTCTACAGAGCTGCTATTTAACGTATAGGTTCTAAACCATTTATAGGTTTTCCAGGAACTATACAGAACTCTACGTTGAACCATTTAGGATCCTTTATTTTTAAACAAGTCCTTTCCAAGCAGTGTTTCTTTCAGTGAGTTTCTGAATTCTGTGGTTCTCCAGCACCAGACAGTCGTTCTCTCTGTGGCTCTCCAAGCCTGCAGCAGCTGTCATCAACTCTCAGCTTCTTTGGGAGAATGACAGGGGATAATCCTGACACTTAATAATCATCAGTGCCCTCCTGATGGAGGCTGGATTCCACTGCATTTGGTGTCATGAGTCGCTGATGGCTCATGTTCCTGAAGTAAATATATGGGTGACCGATATATTGGTTGCCAATCAGTCAAATTACAGCAGATGATGAAGGTTACCTTGTGCACTGATGCCATGATGATTTGGTCAAATGCTGAGGAGCTTGTTTTAGAAAATCAAGATGGCGAAATCACTTTTCATTTGACTTATAATCACTTTTATAAGGGTTTCCTACCCTCCTCCGAAAGTTACATAGTGTAGTTTCAGCAGTGCTCAGCCCAGATTAGCAATGACAGAGGCTCAATTCTCCTTATTACATGTCAGTGAAGCATCACAGTGATTTTGAAGTTGTAATTGGAATAATGCTACCCAGTGTTACATTAAGTGAAAGGTCTAAGGGTCATAATAATGTGTTCATCTCAGCTTTTGTAATCAGATCAGTGCTGTGAGACACACTGGCCTCTCAGAGCACCGCACACCACTTCCCTCTTCCACAACAGCAACATAGACCTCAGGCAACATTGTCTACGTGTGCATTTCTGGAAATGTCCCCACTGTGTCCCCACCAGGGGTCGAGTCAAAAAGTATGATGGATGACGGGAGCGTACCATCCACACCACAAGGGTGGGATTGTTCCTGGAGATTAAGGAGCACAATAGTCTGCTATTTTTCTGTCCATCTGTGCCTCTTTTTTTGGTCATTGACCACAGCGTTTGCTGTGTCTGCCGAGACAGCTAAACATATAGGGCTACTCTGGGACATTCTCAGACAAATGTGTCCTCCAGGACAAACAATTACAGTGTAATATGTTTTTCTGATGGTCTGACCTCTTGAAGGCCTGAAGGCCTGCTATGTTTTCCTGTAAAGAAAACTGCCATGCTCTCTAAAAAGCCTGCAATCTGAACGGCCAATATGGATGTTATACAGCCCTGGTCCCTGTGAGCAAATATTTGTAGCAAGGCGAAGCTGGTCTAAACAAGGTCCATCAAAGTGAAGGATGATGAGTTAACGGAATGCAATTTAGATGTTTGTGTTTGTTCTGCAGGCATGTCTTTCGCAGCTGTGGTAATAACATCGCAGTCATTGTATGTCCTGTTGAGCTGGAGTGCTAGAACAAGCCTATGGGAAGTCTAGCACCTGCCTCTGAAATGACCAGTCCCCAAAACTCACAAAAACTAGGATCCGCGGCGTTCATATCATCTTGTTACGTGCAGATTAGATGCTAGTGTAATCTGCCTGCAGCCTGCTGCTCTCCAGTCCCCTGTGGATATAGAATGGCAGGGGTAAGTCTGGCAGGCATTATTTAGATGGGGTTCATTGTGCCCGACTCAGGCCAAGTTGGTGTAGTGTATCACCGTAGCATGACGTATCACGACTGCTGCTGTTGTGTAATGAATGGCTAGCGTTGTTAATGAGCATTTATCTTCACTGATGGTTCCCACTACATCATATGCCATCTCTGAGCTGTTCTTTTACAGCTATGAATACATCTGAGCAAAACTAACTGACAGGGGGGTTATTCTGTCTTTAATTATAAGGCTTAATACTCAGTAATTACTATATAGCTAATTATTTGGTAGCTCGAGTGAAACCGTGTGAATAAGGAACCACACACACACACAGGCGCTTTCATATTAAGGAACGGCAGCTAAGCAAAGAACAATAAAATATTAAACTGGTGTTTACAGTCACTCAATAGGCTCTTTTGTTGCTGCACATTTATCAGGCAGCTCTATCCCAGCCATTATGGAAAGTGTACCATTGAACTACCACAGACTGGTGGTAGACCAGATTCTGAACAAAGCACTGTCAGAAATGTGTATAGTGTTATCTTAAGCCTATATTTTTCAGAGGTGTACCTGCTATTCTAATAACATGAGTTCTGAACAAGGGTAATCATGAATGGGAATATGTCATCAACCTGAGTGCTCTGTACAGTACATCAATCAGTAAAAGAATCCTCATGTGTCTGTTATACAAGGATAGAACACTAAATATCTACATATTACAGATGATGTGTGTAATACATATCACTACAGCCAGTGTTGACAGGCTTTAAAACTCTTCTTAGTTAATGGGGCATCTGCCAAATATTTAGAATGGGTCACAGGTGGGATGCACAGTTTGATTAGGTCAAATGTCTCAGAGTCATAGCTGGGTTGAGGACGGTCTACCAGCCAAAAATATCTGGCCAACCATGCTCTTGTTGAGCTGACCACAAATGAAGGGCCAGCATGCATTATGCATGGAAAATATGAGCTAGGTACAGATCTGTCAAAACAATAAAATGCTTTCCTTGTTTCTGCACTAACTGTCCATTTTATAAGCTTCAATGAGGGTACAGTGCACTTTGTAGTTCTGTATTTACAGACTGTAGTCCATGTGTTGCTCTGCATACTTTGTTGAGCGTTCTTTGATTGGTGGATTACTCCAAGCACTGCAAAGACAATAATGTAGTGGTAGCAAATTGGTGTGTGTTGTGCAGGTACGTGTGGATCAGAGACAGCAGTGTCTCTGAAGTTTTTAAACCCCACAGTGTCACCACCCAAATAACACATGCTCTGTGGTGACCCTGTGGAGGTTCTAACCATTAAAGAACAGCAGGAGAGTATGCAGAGCAAATAGATTCTATATAAACCATCTTTTCTCTTTTCAGAGTCAGGCAGAAGCCCACTACAAGGGCAACCGCCATGCCAGGAGAGTCAAAGGAATTGAGACGTCCAAGAGTCGTCCACAGGAAAGCGACAAGCCTCCCCCTGGACCCACCTCCTCACCCTCGCCCCCAGGGGCACTACCAACCTCCAATGACACAGACTCCAGCAAACCAGGTCAGGACTTTACACAGTAAAAGCCTATGAGTCAAACTCCAAACTAAACAGGACATGCACTACAATACTGAGCAAAACTCACAGGGACCTATGAATATTAGTTATTCATTATTGTTATTTTAAATACCTTGTTATGACAATAATTTGGTACTTGTTAAAAAATGATATATTGCCACTGTCTTTATCTCCAAAATAGCAGCTTTACATGAGTAAGAAAACATGTTCTTAACTTTCAGTGGAAGTCAATTTGATTCCAGAATTTCTATTGGTCAATTCATCATGAAATTTTCAAACAGCGTGAAGGTGTTTTTCAATAAACTCACAATGAATTTTACAATGAATACAATGAATACGAAAAATACAAGGGTTCGATTCCCGCTCCGGGCGACTGTCTGTGAGGAGTTGGTGTGTTCTCTCTGTGTCCGCGTGGGTTTCCTCCGGGTGCTCCGATTTCCTCCCACAGTCCAAAAACACACGTTGGTAGGTGGATTGGCGACTCAAAAGTGTCCGTAGGTGTGAGTGTGTGTGTGAATGTGTGTGTGTGTGATGCCCTGTGAAGGACTGGCGCCCCCTCCAGGGTGTATTCCCGCCTTGCGCCCAATGATTCCAGGTAGGCTCTGGACCCACCGCGACCCTGAACTGGATAAGGGTTACAGATAATGAATGAATGAATTTCTGAGATGCCTAAATGCACAGTACTGTATATGAACTGTATATGTCTGTAGATTTCTGCTCGTCCAACATTTCTTCTGAAATTAATGGTAATAATAAATACTTTGTAACTTTTGCTGTAGTAACCACTTCTACTCTTCTGGTATCTTTAGACTTGATGCTGGAACATTTCTGTGGGGATTTGATGGTGTTCAGTCATAAGAATATTAGAGAAGTCAGGTACCGATGCTAATTGACTAGTTCGGGATCACAAACAGAGAGGTTTTGAATGATGTACAGTCCAGACAATGTTGTTCCCTTGCTCCAAAGCAGAGTGTTACTGGTTATAAGCCCCTCTAGTCCACACTTGGCATCAGGATTGGTGACCTTAGGCAAATGTGCTGCAGCTCCAGAGGGTCACATTGCGTTCCATGTTTTTCTGTTTCATGTTTTAATTCGTATTTGATTAAATATGTAGCAGTAGTTTAATTGTAGGGTTGAGTGCATGTTCAGTTTGTCGCCTGTGTTTGTTTATTTAATGGTTCAAATATTCAAACTGGAGCAGAATTACTCAACAACCCACGAGGAACTCTTGTCATACAGTGATATACCCTGTGGTCAGTTCTAAATGCGCCGCAGCTTCATTCCCTGTATTGGGGTTAAAGGGCAGGAACAGCCCTGTACTAGAGACCAGGACAAACACAGAATCTTCTTGTCAACCGAGTCCACCAAATAGCGCAGCCAGGTGGACAGAGCAGTGTGATCTTCGTGGTATCGTGATTCTTGGAGGGGGTCTGAGCGAAGGCCTCGAATATCAGCCCTGGTTTAGTGGCTGATCTCATGTATGACTTTGTACAGTGCCACTGGAGCATGGCACTTGTTTTGCATCTTTGTTAAGCGGCACCAGCTGAAGTTCTTATGGCACCATGGGTGGTGTAAAGGGGTATTAGAAAGCCATTTGTCTCTGAATTGAAATAAACTGTGGAATTGCCTGGTGCTGGCTGGGAGCGATGGGTGAATACTGAGAGGGAGAGACAGGGATGGTGTGAGTAAGGGAGCAGGTTTGTGGAACACAATGTGAAGGAGCAGGGAGTTCACTGGTGTGGGGGATGAGCTGGAAAGGAAAGCGTGTGTAATAGCAGCACGGAAACATCACAGCTGATCTTTGTCTAAGGAAAAGTGATTAAACGTTGGCAGATCATTTCAGCTGGCAGGTTGCAAGGAGAGGATAAAAACCTTGACTTAAGGTGCCTTGGATAGTTAGGCAGGTTTCTGCTAGACCTTTAATCAAGCTTGAAATTTTGGTCTGAACCGGAATATAGCTAAAAAAAAATTCTGTTTGAACATGGCATGACACAGTGTACCATTATTTTCCGTCTGAGCTCAACTTGAACTTCACCAACTTAAAAATGGAATACAACTCCACTTTCAATGACTTTTATGGACCTTGGGTTGAATAAAGTGGGGAGAAAGATTAAAGTAACTCTAGGTAGAATTTTTACCTCAAAAATACAGCCTCAAAATCATTGCGATTCTTCACTGTCCTGTAATAAGGAGAATACAGCCTTTGTCACTGCTACTCTGAACACTGCAGAAACTGCACTTTGTAATTTTTGGAGGAGGTTAAGAACCACCCCCTTCCCCTCCACATTGATTTCAGTTCAGTGCTGTAAAAATGAATTACACTAGGGGGAGCCCCATGAGCAAAATACCCAAATCGTACAAGTTAAAATAAGGTATTTTTGCTCCTGGGCTCCCCCTAGAGTTGCAGAGCATAATCCACATTTACGTTGTCCTGAAATCAAGAGGGAATTAGTGGGGTTTCTTACCATCCTTCAAAGTGTACGTAATGCGGTTTCTGCAGTGCTGAGCCAGGAGTAGCAATGACAGAGACTCTATTCTCCCTATTACACATCAGTGGAGCATCGCAATGACTTTGAAGCTGTTATCGTAAGGTTAACATACTACCTAATGTTCCTTTAAAGGTAAAAAAATTAGAAAACAGGAACAGAACTAAAGCCAAACCTGAAAATGACTTAATATTCAAACCCAGTGGAATAGGATGTAAATGGTAAAAAGTCCTGTCAGGTTCTGACATTCTTCACCACCTCTTTTCATCCTTCATGCCTCCTCCCTCTTCTTTCCATTCACTAATCATCACCAACTCAGTGCTGGATCAAACCATTAGGAAAGTGTGAAGCACCCATAGCTGCTTGACATTTTCCAAAGGTTGTGAGTAAGAGCTGGATTGCCCTTTTCGCACTCACCCTGGTTGTCACTACAAATGGACGCTTTAACAGAATCCCAAGGTGAAAGACATCGATTAGGTCGATATGAGAGGTCCATACAGGGGCACGTTTCCTATATTTCTTGCATACAGTCAGCACAGATGAGTGGTAAGAGAAAACATATCATGTTCTTTATTACAGTATCCATTTTCAATGTTATTCTTCCTGCCCACATCCTGCTGGTGGCCTGTCCTCTGTAGAAGACCCCAGAGATGTCAAGGTTCAACAGATAGCAATGTGCCTCGCTCAGGGACTGGCCTGCACTTAGAAAGCGGTCATCTATTCATGAAGACTGAGTAGAATTCTAGCAGGAAGGAGCCAAAACAAGCCAGCCCATGATCTAAATGTGAAACCAGATACATGTGAAAGAATGCCTTTTTCCGTCCAAACCTCGGTCCTCCCCCATATAACACACACACATACACACACACACACCACACACAATTCACCGAATTCCAGTGCTTCGAGCGTTAGCTCATATCTCACAGCGGATTCTTTGTTTTGATGGCTTTCCCTAATACCAGTTGCACAGCACAACTTCCACGGAGCAGGCAGCCCCAAGGGGGCCAACAGCTGCAGTCCCATCTGGCCGCTGGAAGCCCCATGTCTAGGGTAGAACAGAATGGGGAATATGTGTGTGGTGTGTCACAACAGTTAAAGGGCATTAAGGAGTTTTTTGTTGCTGAGGTTTCTCTTCATCATCTAACACCCACACCCTCTAAGAAACGAAGATGCCAATGGGGAATTAAAATTGGAAGCATATCTTAGACCTTGCCTTCCAGAATATAGATTTCAATGGAGAGTTGCACGTCCTGGTAGGCCACCAAAACCATGACTGTCAGATTAACACTGATTTCATTTTGAGACACAGGAGAAGATTAAGCTCCGTTCTGGAAGTCTATGTGGAAATATTCTGAAAGGATTTGAGGCCATCCTCTCTTATGTGGGGTGTGAAAGGAGGTGTAGCTGTGAAGAAGCCAATACTGGGAAAATGAAGTAGACAATAAAGAAGATCATTGAACTAAAAATGAATTGCAAATGGGAATGAATACATTGTGAGACCAAGGATATTCACCTCTAAGACTGAAAAAAAATTGTCTAGGGATTCAGATATGTGTTTTTCACATTTGCTACCTGCAAATGTGTGTGTGTGTGTGTGTGTGTGTTTGTGTATACCAGGAATATATCACATTATAGGGACCAAAACCTGTTTAAACACTCACACTGTGGGTCAGTGGTTGGGGTTAAGGTTTTAAGGTTAGTGTCAAGCTACAGATCAATTAATGGCAAGTCTCCACAAAAACAATAGAAGCCTATGTAATATCCCCACAGTTCACGGATACAAGATTGTGTGTGTATGTGTGTGCAGTTGGGGTGGGAGGTCGAATTGGAAGGAGAATTCCCACGCTTCATGAGAACCGCGCCATGTGAAGCTGACCTGGACCCGAAACTGTTATTATTTATTGAAGATTTGCTTTCATGCATCACTGGAGCCAGCCTCTTCCAGCAGAAGGAAAGACAATACCCAGACCAAAGAGTCACCTTCTTAACTGGGGGAGGTGTAGAGTTTCAGCTGCTGCCAGCACACCCAATCGAATTAATCTATCTGCACACAGAGAGAGACCTGTTTCCTGGACACCGTTTAAGCTCAGGGCTCTGGGGAGAGGGGTCTGGTCAGTCCTGAGGGACTTTGACGAGGGGAACTGGACGGATCTTCAGTCTCCCTGTTTACTCCTTTTTGGTTTCACTCCTTTATGATCCCTCCCTTCCTAATGAAGGGTTCCGCTAAAACCAGTGTGCCTTAAAAACATCCCGTGGCCCGGGCTTCTCGTTTCCAAATGCTAGTTTGGGTCGACACATCTGGCCTGCAGCTACAGCAGAAGCTTGTTAGTGCACTGAGGCTGAATATAGAAACGGAAATACTGCAGGACATTTGTACCTTCACGTATCTTAGTACAATGTTTCTGTTGCTAGAAACTTCCCAACTTTTGTAATGAAATCATTGTTCAGCATGTTGCAACAGAGGCGGCACGGTGGTGCAGCAGGTAGTGTCGCAGTCACACAGCTCCAGGGGCCTGGAGGTGGTGGGTTTGATTCCCGTCCGGGTGACTGTCTGTGAGAAGTGTGGTGTGTTCTCCCTGTGTCTGCGTGGGTTTCTTCCGGGTGACTGTCTGTGAGAAGTGTGGTGTGTTCTCCCTGTGTCTGCGTGGGTTTCTTCCGGGTGACTGTCTGTGAGGAGTGTGGTGTGTTCTCCCCATGTCCGTGTGGGTTTCCTCCAGGTTACTGCCTGTGAGGAGTGTGGTGTGTTCTCCCTGTGTTCGTGTGGGTTTCCTCCAGGTGACTGCCTGTGAGGAGTGTGGTGTGTTCTCCCTGTGTTCGTGTGGGTTTCCTCCAGGTGACTGCCTGTGAGGAGTGTGGTGTGTTCTCCCTGTGTTCGTGTGGGTTTCCACCAGGTGACTGTCTGTGAGGAGTTGGTGTGTTCTCCCTGTGTCTGCGTGGGTTTCCTCCGGGTGACTGTCTGTGAGGAGTGTGGTGTGTTCTCCCTGTGTTCGTGTGGGTTTCCACCAGGTGACTGTCTGTGAGGAGTTGGTGTGTTCTCCCTGTGTCTGCGTGGGTTTCCTCCGGGTGACTGTCTGTGAGAAGTGTGGTGTGATCTCCCTGTGTCTGCGTGGGTTTCTTCCGGGTGACTGTCTGTGAGGAGTGTGGTGTGTTCTCCCCATGTCCGTGTGGGTTTCCTCCGGGTGACTGCCTGTGAGGAGTGTGGTGTGCTCTCCCTGTGTTTGTGTGGGTTTCCTCCAGGTGACTGCCTGTGAGGAGTGTGGTGTGTTCTCCCTGTGTTCGTGTGCGTTTCCTCCAGGTGACTGTCTGTGAGGAGTTGGTGTGTTCTCCCTGTGTCTGCTTGGGTTTCCTCCGGGTGCTCCGGTTTCCTCCCACAGTCCAAAAACACACGTTGGTAGGTGGATTGGTGACTCAAAAGTGTCCGTAGGTGTGAATGTGTGTGTGTGTGTGTGTGTGTCTATGTTGCCCTGTGAAGGACTGGCGCCCCCTCCAGGGTGTATTCCCGCCTTGCGCCCAATGATTCCTGGTAGGCTCTGGACCCACCGCGACCCTGAATTGGATAAGCGGTTACAGATAATGAATGAATGAATGAATGAATGTTGCAACAGACCGAAATTCACTTTGTTAAACCGTGCTGTGTACCTAGATTGACAGAACACGACTCGACGTAATTTTGTTCTGTTCGTATTGGTCCATTCACAGGGTTCATAGCTGTTTTCAGATGGTGTAAGAAATGACTGGCTGATTACATTTTGTAGTGGGATTAGTACAACATTGAGAAACAGAAAATGAAGCCTAGTTTAAAGACTCAACTTTTTGGTTGTGAAACATAACCCTTAAAACCAAGGCTCCTAAAAATGATAGTGGCACAAAAACCTTTTTTTTTGTCAAATATACGATGTATGCCGTTTGCCTGGAAATGGTGTAAACGAAAGCGAGTCTGGTTCATTCACAGTATACGATGCAGCTGCCATTTTCAGTCGGTGTTAAAGGAGCAGAGTTGCAAAGTTTTCTCCTGACAGTGATGATAAGCTTTTAGCATTGCTTTCCTAAGCTTCTCTAAATCTCCTCCACTGCTTCCGTCACCAGACGCATCCTAAGCCTTAGTGGCAGGATCTCCTCAACACCCCAAGTCTATAAAGACGACGGGGACGGGGATAGTTTAGTGTGGTAGACAGTTCTGCTGGGTGGAAGATGTATGTTTAGACTTGTGTATGAGAGAGAGAGAGAGAGAGAGAGAGAGAGAGAGAGGGAGAGAGAGAGAGGGAGAGAGAGAGAGAGAGAGAGAGAGCGTACTCCTCTCCATAATTAATCAGTCGCAGTGCTCATGTATTGGGCCTCGTGTTTCAGTGCATGTTAATGATTAACGAGGGGTGGAGTGGCAGGCAGCTTTTGGTCCTCTCTCCGATCTGACCCTTCTAACACACCTGTCAGTTACACACACACACACACACACACACACACACACACACACATATAATGTTACATTATTATAATCTAAGCACAGAGAAGCTGTTAGCTCTCACTTTTCCACACTTATTATCCTCTGTCATGTGACCACCTACAAACCACTTCTTTGATGTTATTCCATATTTTCCCGCACAATATGCCTCACACCTGCACATCAATCATTTCATTAGATAAAAGTGGCATGGGCAGCCGTGACCTAATGGTCTGAGGACGGGGCTCAGTACCGGAAGGTTGCCAGTTTGATCTCCAAGACCGCTGGGAACATCCATGGCTGAAGTGCCCTTGAGCAAGGCCTAACCTCCAAATTCTCCCCGTGCTGCGAATGGCTGCCCGCTCTGGGTGTGTGTGTGTTCAGAAACGGCCAAAAATCTACCATCTAGTTTGTGTTTTTCGCTAATACGTCTGTGGAATTAGTTTTCTCTATCGTAGTAGAATTTTCTTAACCCTTTTATGGTATCCGGGTCAAATTTTTACAAGAAGAAAAGGGGTACAAGTAGTTTTTAAATGGCCTCATTTTCTGAGATAAACTCATATGGTGTTCAGGTCGGTTTGACCCTCATACACAGGGACACACAGAAACATGCCCACACATACATACACAGACATGCACACACTCTCTCTATCTCTCTCTGTGTAGTCTGACCCTTTCTCAGCTTCTACCTGCTGCTGTAAAGTAACTGCGTGTAGTACGTTGCAGAAAAATGAAATGTACAACATTTACTTCCTCACCCTTGTTGACCACCCAGAGCCTATTGCTGGTGTTGCAAGGCTAATATACTAATAATCTACCACTAATAAGTGCTAATAGAAGAGTGGGGAAGGTGAGGGAGTGAGTGAGGAAAGGCATGAATATGGGAGTGACAGTGTGAGGGAGGGAGGGAGTAATGAGGTGAGAGGAGGGTGGGGAAGTGAGGGAGTGATTAATGGAGTAAAGGAAAGAGAAAGTGAGAGAGTAATGTGGTGAGGGATGGAGGGAGGTAGGGTATAAGGGAGTGAGGGAGGGCGTTACTAATGGAGTGAGGGAGGGATGGAGTGGTGGAATGAGGGAGGGAGTGATGAAATGAAAGAGTGAGTGTGAGGAACTAAGTCACAAACCGTTTCCATTCCTCAGTCGTCAGGCAGTGTGTATCTAATATAACATTCTGGTAACTTTAAGAGTCATTAAAGATGCTTGTCTTCAGAGTACACATTGTTGATGTAATATGTTTTATTCATGAGTTAATTAGGTGAGTATTTGAATAAAGTAAACACAGTGTCACTGTAGACTGTAGCAATGTGTGGGTTTATACTTGGACAAGTGTGTGTGTGTGTGTGTGTGTGTGTGGGGGGGGGGGGGTTCTGTTTAATTGCCTTATTTATGTACTCTGCATAGTTAAACCACAGCTATTCTGCTAGAACGAAATGCCGTACCCGCTTTTGGTTCTTTGTGCCTGGTTAAAACATTTCACCATTAGAAAATAACATTTAGTGTTGTTTTCCCCTCTGAACTTGCTCTTTAAATATTTATGATGTGCCTGTGTTTGGGCAGCGCTTGTGTTTTTCATAGCTTATGCAAGGCTTGTCTCATTCTGGTGAAGTTTGCAGGACAAAGTGGAGCACTGACTTTAGGGCACCTGGCCCCCACTCTCAGAATAAACAGGTACTAAATAGCTACCGGGAGGGTAACTCTCATCACAGGGGTGTTCGCCTCAAGAGTATGTCCTGAGACCCTTTATTTATAAAACGAAATTGCACCATATTACAGTGCAGTTGCATATTTTTACTTGTGGATTTCACCCACGCTGTTTGGTCTCCAGATGTTTTATGTTTCCATTTAAAAGGATTATGTTGTGTAAATGTACAGATTTTCCTTTCCTTCTGGAAAAGAGAATGTGATGTAGTTTTAGGGACTTCAGTGGATCCTTTAAAGGCAACCATTGTAATTAAAAGCAATTTTTATAAACTTCAGAGGATGTTTCTTCACCGTTTGCTAGCTGTCTAGTTTGTTTGTGTACTGGAAACAGGTCTAATGTGTTTAGGAAGCCCCAATGTCGCTAAAAAGAATCTGACTCTGTCCAGTGTGCTAGGCCGTCTCTTACAGACAACTTAACCTTCAGTGCACATACAAACCAACATCATTTCTCGCCTCAAACACACCATTCCACCTTAAAAGACGCAGAGCTTCTGAATGTATACAACAAGAGAGAACTGTGTATCCCCACAACTGTAAACATTCCCTTTCAGGGTCTTCAATATTGGTGCCCAGCCTCAGGTCACTGAAGTTTATGAGATATTTGATGTTTTCTCTCTGTATCTGTGTGGGTGTCCTCCAGGTCCCCCAAATTCCTATGACAATCCATATGTAGATTGTCTGTGTAAACTGTTGCCCAGATCTGAGTGTGTAAATGTTGGGGGGTGTGTGTGATGCCCTGCACTGGATGTGTTTACTGTCCATGATGTGTTACTGCCTTGCTCTCGGGGATTCCAGGTTGGCTCTGAGCCACTGTAACCCTAATCAGAGTGAAGTGGAAAGATATGAATGAATGTAAATAAGTTGTTGATCTACTTTTGTATTCATATCATATTTTTTTTTTTACTTAATCAGGATCAGATCCTATTTCATCCTCAAAAAGACAATAAAATATTATGTAAAGAAATGTGAAATGATTATATATATATACCATAACTTTACTTCCGAGAAGCATGTGTATTGTACAAGCTAGCGATGGAGATGATGGTGTCATATGGCAGCATTTCAGCAAAAAGAGGATCCTGAGATCCCCCATTACACTCACCCCACCCCCACTCACTCTTATAGAGTTCACCCTAAACCACATGTATACTGCTGACTCGGCAGGATCTCTCCACCCACTCTCACTAATGTAGGGCCTCGCTCCAGTGGAGAATCCAGGTTGTGCTCAGAGAGTGTGTTAGGGTTATAAACAGCGCTGGGGCATGATTTTGAGGGAGCTGTTCAGAGCTCATTAAAGCACTAAGCCAAGGGGACTTGTCAGACATGATACAGAATGGAGAGGCTTGTTGCTTTTATAAAGTAGAGACAAACAATTTGCATTGCTTCATGATGAATTTAAAAACTTATATAGCCTACCATCTATGGAAGAACTACCGAGGACCAGTTGAAGTGCTAGCTGAGTGTTTCATTGGCTGGTAGGTGGTGGTAAAAGTGGAGAAAATTAAAATATAGTGGGTTTGTATTATTTTTGCCCACACACTTGTGCTCAAAAATTCAGGCTGCTTTTCAAACCTTTAGATTTGGACGTTTAGATTAAGGATTATGGGAAGTCATATGATATGGCAGTGTTTTCAGGGACATGACCTCACCACATACAGTTCTCAAACTGTTTTTAAAATCTCTTTAAAAATCCTGCTTTAATACAGAGA
Organism: Hoplias malabaricus; assembly: GCF_029633855.1. Taxonomy (NCBI): domain Eukaryota; kingdom Metazoa; phylum Chordata; class Actinopteri; order Characiformes; family Erythrinidae; genus Hoplias; species Hoplias malabaricus. The sequence goes on from NC_089804.1 coordinate 51,973,499, forward strand.
GATAAAAGCGAGGTTGGAAACCGGAATTGTCCATTTCAGAGATATCCGTTCATGTGATTATTCAGTTTTACAATAGCTCACAACACTCTCTCTCTCTCTCTCTCTCTCTGTGTGTGTGTGTGTAGAGATAGTCATTACCCCTCCCTCTGTGAGTAATGGGTCACAAGGGTCGTTTGCTCAAACATCCTGTATCTACCCGCAGAGGCATGAAAGCCGGTCAGCCTGGAAGACACAGGCCCACATCTGCTCCACACACTCAAAAAAAGGAGAGAGAGAGAGAGAGAGAGAGAGAGAGAGAGAGAGAGAAAGAGAGAGAGAGACATGGAATGAGAGAAGCTGGTGTTAGGGCTTCGTTCAACATGAAAGAGACAAAGCTGAGCTTCCACCTGTCACACTGAACCTGAAATCACAAATACAGGGGAGACTACAGGAGATTTCCGCACTCAACCAAAGTGGTTCAGCTTCATAAAATGTTATGTATGGCACAGCTTACTTCTCCTCAGGGAATAAAAGTCCAAAACATGAGTATGAGTTTATATAAAAGCTCATGGTCTAAGTGGCTGTAAATGTTAAAGGCATATGTAATCTTCCAAAGGAAATTGAGCATTTAAAGTCAATGTTTATGTTCCTCGTCCGTACTGTGCTCCTTTTCCCTTCAAAACCATAATCTGGGATTGGATTTTCCCACCAGTGCCTTTGGTTGGGAAGATATCTCTCTGTTTTTACTGGAAGTGACAGGCGGAACTGTGTAATACTCCCCCACCCATATTTTGGGGGGTCTTTGCAGCACTCCACCCAAAATCTTGGCGAATGCCAAAGGCGTTACTCATAGGAGTGATTGCCTTATTGGAAACAGGCATGTCTCCTGTATCCTCTGGTCCTGTGTGAAAGTCAGGAATTTCACTTTGTAGGAAAAAAAACAGATTAAAACATTGATTCATCAATGGGAACACAGACATGTGTTTTGCTGCAGGAGGTAATGCTTATACATTCAGGCACATACACTGAACAATCACTGGATTAGGAACACCTACCTTGTTTTTAAACACTGTGTCCACTCACTGACTCACAGACACTCCTACCTCGTTGGTCCACCTTGTGCGAGAGTAGCTCATCTGTTGCTGCACAGTTTGTGTTGATCATCCTCTAGTCTTTCAGCCCTGGACACAGGAGACTGCCGGTAGGATGCTCTCAGCTGGATATTTTTGTTTGGTGGACTATTCTCAGCCCAGCAGTGACACTGAGGGCTTTAAAAACAGCAGTACTGCTGTGTTTGATCCACCACCACCACCACAACATTAATGTCACTGCAGCGCTGAGAATGATCCACACCCAAATAACACCTGCTCTGTGGGGGTCTTGACCATTAAAGAGCAGGGTGAAATGGGCATGAGACGTTGTGCACAGAAACAAAAGTATGGTCAGTAGAGCTGACAAAATGGACAATGAGTGTAGATACAAGATAGATGTTCCTAATGCAGTGATCATTCAGTGTATAATATACATGTAAGTACTATACATATATATTTCACAGATATCTTAGGAGATTAAATAGAATTCTTCAGTCCGGAGTTTCAGAAGACAACTTAATGACTTGGGTCTGAAAGAATGTGTAGCTGTAAAACATCAGTTACTATATTTTTTCCAAGTTTTTTTGAAATTAGACAAAATACCTTGCATTTATGGGAAGGAGGTTGTGGGTTCGATTCCCGCTCCGGGTGACTGTCTGTGAGGAGTGTGGTGTGTTCTCCCTGTGTCCGCGTGGGTTTCCTCCGGGTGCTCCGGTTTCCTTCCACAGTCCAAAAACACACGTTGGTAGGTGGATTGGAGACTCAAAAGTGTCTGTATGTGTGAATGTCTGTGTTGACCTGTGAAGGACTGGTGTATTCCCACAGGGAATTATACAGGGTATTATACAGGGTGTATTCCCACCTTGCGCCCAATGATTCCAGGTAGGCTCTGGACCCACCGCGACCCTGAATTGGATAAGCGCTTACAGATAATGAATGGATGATATCTGGTGTTTTACTAATCTGTGTGTGTGTGTGTGTGTGTGTGTGTGTGTGTGTGTGTGTGTGTGTGTTCTGTTTTACTTTCTCACCCAAAAATTACTGAGGAGTAAAAAAAAACCATCCGTCTGTTTCCCATTTCTTTCCTCCAGCAGTGAAGGCTAAAGCCACATCCCTCGGCCCAGTCCTCAACTTTTTGACCGGTGTCAGAAAAGTGCAGACTCTCCCTTTCATTTTTGGTGCAGAAATGAAAAAGAACTTGCAATTTGAAGCACCAAATGTGAGGTTCCAGAAATAGCTTCTTAAACTAAATGTTAAGCATTGTACTTCACGGCTTGGCATTTCTGAACACTAGTTTTGTCTACGCTGCAGAAACTCTGGTGTGTGCTACTTGGCAGGTGCTCAGGGCTCAGTCTGTGGCTCAAGGAAGGAAAGGCAATACGACTTAGACTTGAATCAATTATATTCAAGTCCTGTGGGGTTTTTTTATTGTCAGAAATGCAAAATAACAAACGTGTAATTAAACTCATATGAACAGTTCGAATACCTCTGCTTCAATTACAGACAAAGTGACAGCACGTCTTCTGCGTGGAACAAACTCAAATGTGGCATTTTTACAAGTACACATTGTCTGTGTATGTGAGATAAACATATTGGCAAAAAAATAGAATGCGAACAATAAAATGGGTCATAAATTGTGTACAGACCAGATTTTATTTATTATTTTTCTCAATAATTCATCAAATACACAGTAACTGTCCATGATCACGTCCATGGAGGAAAATCCACAGTACGCACCATTTGAAATAACTGACATTTTGTTGTTGTTGTTGTTGTTGTTGTTGTTTTTGTAGATGAGCCGCAGCCCGGACCTCAGCTGAACCGGTCTGTGGTGGTCCAGGGTCCTGTGCCGGCATCGGTATCACCCACCCCTGACTCCCCCTCCCCCGGACCCTCAGCTGGAGCCCTCATCCCCAGCCCTGCTGCCCCTCTACCCCCACCTGCTAGCACCTCCTCCCCAGGCTGTGGCTCCACTACCACAGAACAGAGCAGCTCTGCAGCCCCCTCAGCGGCTGTGGCCCCTTCTGGGACCCCTGAAACTGAAGAGGACAAAGCCAAGAAGCTGCTCTACTGCTCGCTGTGCAAAGTGGCCGTCAACTCCCTCTCGCAGCTGGAGGCTCACAACAAAGGTAAGCTTCCTGGCACAAAGATACAGTAAACGTGGTTCCTGAAGGGTCTGCCAAATCCCACTGTTCTAAAATGCACCACACGTTCACATGGTTCTTGAATGCTCTGATTCCGTTGGTGTTTTCTGGTTAAGACTTTACAGAAGAAATACAGCCCTCCTGCCTCTCAGCTCCTGCACCAGCACAGTAACACAAAGTCTGATGGGTAATTTTAACGTCCCGCAGGGTATCTGAGGGTTTTGTGCTGGTGATTCAAGATGCACAAGTCATTTTGAGTTGGTCTCCAAGTAAACAAATGCAACACAGGTGTCTGCTTACTCAGACCGGGGACTTTCCTTCACAGCCGCCCAAAAACCGAACAGACAGAAGCAAGGTGTGCTGCTGTAAGATAGTGCTTTTTTTTCTCCTCTGTGCTTTGCCAGGATTGTTACTACTCATCTGCCCAGAGCCTGCATACCTGCACCCAGCTGCCTCGCTAAACACATAATTATTTAAAGAATTCACCTGCTAAAAAATGCATGATTTCGCTTGTGCTCTGAGGTGCAGAAATATGCTGTGTCTCGCTCAAGGCACCACACTTGACTGAGCTGGAAGAGAAGACTGGCAATTATGGGCAGCGCAGAACGCCTGTTTAAAAGTCCAAAATCAGAAGGTTGCTGTGTCTGTGCACAAAAGCTTTCACTCACTTTTCTGTGATTTACACACGACTTGACTCTGTTACAATGCCCCGGAGACATGAAAAACCATTAGACTGTCTCAGTGTAGAGATGCCGTATTTTATTACAGAGCTCAGATCATTTATTTTTCTTTGAAGTGGTTTATGTGGTTTTCCCTTTAGTACTGTACGTACTTGGCGTTCCCTTTAGTACAGTATATTCCGCAGGACTGTTTGAGTATATCTGGATTCCTGGGTATTACAGGCGTGGTCTGATTAGACACTGAGTCTTGCCACAAGAGCATTTATAAATGCTGTCCCCCGCCCTGTAAAAAACGGCTCTCAGAGGCTACTTTTGGGTCGTGTATCTTATGGTGGGAGACTGCTGGACATGCCTCTACGACACACTCCAAGACGTTTTTGCCCAGTCGACAGACTTTATCGTATAGTGATGACACCGTATATATATCTTCTTTAGTGATGACAACTGTGGAGTTGGAGTATGGAGTGAGTATGTAGTGAGCGCTTCAGTCCTGCCTTTGCTGGCTCACTTCCCTAACTGCTGGTGTGATGATGTTGGAAGCCATCACAGACATAGGCCTGTGACAATAATTTAATTAGCGTCTTATCTTAAAATATTTATTCAATCATTTCTGCTGACCTCAATAACGCCCGTTGTGTTTACTTGCGGGTTTGTTCACATTAGAATGAACGACACCAGTTTGTTCTGTCCTCCAGTTTCCTCTGGTCGCTCTGTTCTGTTCTGGGGCTGTTATGTGAATTTGTTTGAAAATTTGTTTGTGATTTTATTTTATCTATGTTTTATTTTTTTTTTACGATTTTTTTTTTTTTTTTAACTCCAAAGTCTGATCATTCTTAATAACTACATTTCTGCAAAAAGTTCATAGCTCTTTAAAGAGGTGTAATAATCTTTATATCAGTGGAATACTACTGTCTTATAATATTGTTTATCACAATTATTTCTGGGACAGTGTATCGAGCACAAATAATGGCTATTGTGCAAAAATGCCCTAGGAATACATGATAATGTTCAAAATAGACACAAATAAAACAGCAGCAGTAACACAAAATATGACTATATATTATTACAAAGATAATACTTGTAAATTAGACGTATATGACAACAATAAGGGCGGCATGGTGGTGCAGCAGGTAGTGTCGCAGTCACAAAGCTCCAGGGGCCTGGAGGTTGTGGGTTCGATTGCTGCTCCTGGTGACTGTCTGTGAGGAGTGTGGTGTGTTCTCCCTGTGTCTCCGTGGGTTTCCTCCGGGTGACTGTCTGTGAGGAGTGTGGTGTGTTCTCCACGGGTCTGCGTGGGTTTCCTCTGGGTGACTGTCTGTGAGGAGTGTGGTGTGTTCTCCCTGTGTTTGCGTGGGTTTCCTCCGGGTGACTGTCTGTGAGGAGTGTGGTGTGTTTTCCCTGTGTCTGCGTGGGTTTCCTCAGGGTGACTGTCTGTGAGGAGTGTGGTGTGTTCTCCCTGTGTCTGCGTGGGTTTCCTCCGGGTGACTGTCTGTGAGGAGTTTGGTGTGTTCTCCCTGTGTCTGCGTGGGTTTCCTCCGGGTGACTGTCGTGAGGAGTGTGGTGTGTTCTTCCTGTGTCTGCGTGGTTTTCCTCCAGGTGACTGTCTGTGAGGAGTGTGGTGTGTTTTCCCTGTGTCTGCGTGGGTTTCCTCCGGGTGACTATCTGTGAGGAGTGTGGTGTGTTCTCCCTGTGTCTGTGTGGGTTTCCTCTGGGTGACTGTCTGTGAGGAATGTGATGTGTTCTCCCTGTGTCTGCGTGGGTTTCCTCAGAGTGCTCTGGTTTCCTCCCACAGTCCAAAAACACATGTTGGTAGGTGGATTGGCGACTCAAAAGTGTCCGTAGGTGTGAGTGAGTGTGTGCGGACTGGCGCTCCCTCCAGGGTGTATTCCCGCCTTGCGCCCAATTCCAGGTAGGCTCTGGATCCACGGCGACGGGTTACAGATAATGAATGAATGACTACAATAAGCATATAAATATATTTAAATTGTATTAGATGCGTGACATAAATTACATAAATAATATACTATATATAACTTCTTCAATATAACTTTCATATGATTTCAATTATATATCAGAATTGATTTAGTCCAAATCAGTGGTAATTAAAGTACTCTTTTTCTTTTCACAAGGGAATTATTCACCATAGTGCAGTACATACATAGAGTGAGGGTTCTTTTTTTAGGGAATGGGACTTATCTTCCTTTTCTTTTTTTCAGTTCTGGATCATTTCTTCTCTTTATTTCAGGAGCCTGCACGCCCTATTCATCAAGATCAAATTCAGGTCACTTAAAGTATGTTGCGAAGAGATGGGCTGTTTAGATAAGATGATTACAGCAGAAAACATGCCTGACTTGTTAAACTGACTAGTCAGGCCTCTAAATCACTCCTCCAGGTTCCAGATGATATTAATGACCTGAATCAGAATTAACGGCGGATTGTGTCTGACCCATTTATACTGACACCGCTGTTTTCCTATTGTTCTGGAAATAAGTGTGAGCTCAGATTCTCTCTTTGATGTTTACACATTAAGGGTGACTTGGTGTGTGTTTACACAAGCAGATCGAGTTTTAAACCAGGCATTGAAGGCTGATGGTGGGAGGGTGGGGTTTGTGTGTGTGTGTTGGGGGGTGTTATTAATCCTTCCTAAAGCAGAGCATAGAAATCTGGAAGTCATGTAAGCAAACAAATCATTTTTTTTTTTTAAATGTACTGAGGCCCAAAAATAAAAGCACACGTGGAGACGTGGAGAAACACAGCGGAAGTGACTGGAGAGACTGAGGATCTGGAAGGGCTGAGTGTGTTTGCTTAGTCTGCTGGCCAAACTTGTGTCAATACTTGTGTCATCTGTTTGTTTATGCCCCAGACCGTATTTACAGATCGGACCCAGACAGAGAGGCGAACAACTTTTATTGTGTGTCCAAATTGGAACCAAGATGTGGACAAACAAGAGAGCATTCCTGGCCAACATGCTGCTCTTACACCCCCCACATACTTCCCCTCACTGTAACCCTAACTCCGCACACACATTGTTCTGGGATCTGGGGGAGCAAGGTGAAATCTTGGTCAAAGGGAGAAAGAAATGGCTGCTTTTTGAACAAGGGGGGTGTGGAAATTACTGGAATTATTTTTTTAGCCAAACCCAAACAAGCAACTCAAAATGAACTGTGCTGGCAGGTCCGTTGTGTTTTTCTATGTGGCACGAATAGCACTGACGGCTTTGGGTTTCCAAGCATGTGGCTAGTGCGTGTTATCTGCCGAAGCCCATGTTTTCATCCTCGCAGGCCAGGGACATGACACTCAAGCATTTAAGCAGAAACATCTGTTAGACTTTATTAAGCCCAGCGCTGAAAATTGATGAAGTTTATATTTGGCAAAACATCATGCCTGCAGTTCAGCAACCCAAAGAATTCAGTTTTGCAACGGTGTGGTCTGAATATTGCCCTTATTGTTTAAAATGAAACTAAGCGCTTGGGAAACACTTGATTTATGAACAAATTACTACATTTACTGGAATGCACTGTGTACCAGGCCTTCCAGGGGTTGTTAGATATGATTCTCAAGGAAAGTGAGGATGCGTGTTTCTATCAAAATGACAAGGAAACCCAAAAATGTAGAAGATATCTTCATCCATGTCACTGTTTCCAGCCAACAGACCTGAGCACAGTGTGTGACCAGTGCGGTGTCTGAAAACTGCTGACAGAGCCCCCTAGCGCCCGAGGCAGCTCATTACTATCCACATGTGTTCATTTAAAGCAGAAACTTGTAAAAATGTAAAACTTTAAACGAGTCCCTCTCCCCAGGTGTTCCTGAGAGGGGGGGTCAGACAATGACTCTGTCTGATACAGCAGATGGTGTTAGTCTGAGTCATGACTGAGCTGAATGTTGGCTCAGTAAATCACTTGTTGTTATTGCTCTAAAATAAACTATTTTCCTTTTGGCTTAGTGAGGCATGTGATTTATTGAGTGCCAGTAAAACACCTGTCTCATGGCCACCCCTGTCCCCGTTCTATGGGTTTTGGTGTAATCTGTTTTTGTAAATAGTCATTTTTGGATTTTTATTCATTGTGATATCAGTTATTTTTTGTTGTTGCTAAAATACGTCTGAACCCTGTAAACATTTAGCCGTTGATTCAACGTTGAAATAACGTAATGACTGCCGTCTAATCAACGTTGTATTAAGGTTGAAAATGAAAGTTGAAAAGACGTCCAAACACAGACATTGAAAAGACGACTATTAGACGTATTTTGGACGTCCATTGACGTTATTAATTGGTCCCGAAATAAATTACTTGTATAAAACGCATTTTGGACGTCCACTGACGTTATCGATTGGTCACCACTTAACTAACTTATTAAGATGGAATTTGGACGTCCATTGACGTTTAAAATATGTCCTTGACGGACAGACTGCTTTTAGACCTATTTTGAACGTCCAGGGACGTTCCTTGTTTACTGGGAAGGCAGTGCTGTTTAACACCTACATGAGTCTGTCATGACAACTGACATAAACAGATACAGGCATTCAATAAACTGAATCCAAGACTTAATCCAACAAACGTTTGTTGTAACTCCGTTTTTTTTATCAGTTGTCATGAAAGGTAGGCGCTAACTGCATAGACAGCTGTTTAAGTAGACAGCGTTCTAACGGTCGTCTGTCTTACTGAGGCAGATTATAGACCGTTTTTTTTGTTTGCAAACAGAAATGACGTGGCTTGTGGGCGGGGCTTAATTGGTGGCAGAAAGTCACAGTGAACACAGCTGTGTCAAGTGTAGGAAAGAGGGAATAAGGCTAATCCGGATGCTTTCTCCATTTATTTTATTAGCTTACGAGTAAAAGAGAGGTCGTCCTGTACTAATAAGCTAACCCTTAGGAATGGGGTGAGGTTTCCTGACTCGTACTCACTCTCGTAAGTGGGTCAAGGAACAAACTAAATGGCCAAAGTTACACTGTCCGGACATCTTCATATAGCTTGTGGAAAACCCCAGCGTGTATACAAAAGAAACACTCAAGGCAGAATATCTCTCGATACTATGTCCATGGCATTGAATGCCAAGATTTGATGGTTGCTTTTTGGGTTTTTATGGACCGACGTACTGCCTATGGTATTTAACATTATGAAATAGCTGAGAATGCCAGCTTTGTGGTTGCTGCTTTAACTAATTTGTTGTTATTAAGTACATCATTTATTTTGCTGTGTAATAAACAGTGGTGAATGTGTGAGTTTGTGTTGCCCTGTGAAGGACTGGCGCCCCCTCCAGGGTGTATTCCTGCCCTGCGCCCAATGACTCCAGGTAGGCTCTGGACCCACCGTGACCCTGAACTGGATAAGCGCTTACAGATACTGAATGAATAAACAGTGGTGAAAAACATTGCTTGATATGAAATTTGACCCTGCAGAGGAGAATTTTGGATGCTTTCATCAGTCCAGTCTGTCCGTTTAATAGCTTGTAACCATAAACATCTGCCTTTTGCCTCAAAGGGTGTCTTCAATGATGACATTCTATAAAAATGGAGATAATTTGCTTTTCCATTCTGGTTATGGCATCCAACAGCACAACACCACATATTTTTTCCCTATTTTGCGTATCTCGCCCGCTTCACTGCACTTATGCTGTTCTTTTGCCACCACGATGCTCGCGCAGCTGCCAGTGACGTTTTCGTGACGTCCATTCCAAATTGTTCTATTGAGACGCGTTCGTTAAAGAGCAGTTGTGTCACGCTTGTTCCCGCCCACCACATGCAACCGTGTTTTTTTTTTTTTCTTTTTTTTTTTTATTACCTCAGTGGCTAGCATCTCATTTGCTCTGGGAGTAGAGCAAAATGAAGTTGTTCTTGCGTTCCATCGTGGTATTGCCTTTGCGGCTAAGTAAGTGTTCGATGCTGCCTTAAAATTCAGCCAAATGAAGTATCTAAGAATTGGGACAGCCTACCTGCTGCACCACTGTGCTGCCCCTACTTGATTCATTCATTCATTCATTATCTGTAAGCGCTTATTCAGTTCAGGGTCGGGGTGGGTCCAGAGCCTACATGGAATCATTGGGTGCAAGGTGGGAATACACCCTGGAGGGGGCGCCAGTCCTTCACAGGGCAACACACACACACACCTACGGACACTTTTGAGTGGCCAATCCACCTACCAGCGTTTGTTTTTGGACTGTGGGAGGAAACCCACGCAGACACTGGGAGAACACACCAACTCCTCACAGACAGTCACCCGGAGCGGGAAACGAAACCACAACCTCCAGGTCCCTGGAGCTGTGTGACTGCGACACTACCTGCTGCACCACCATGCCGCCCCTCCTATTTGATTAAGTTCAGTTAAATTCCATGCCATTCTTTTGTCTTTTAGGCACCAAACACAAAACCATTCTGGAGGCTCGAAGTGGGCTGGGCCCCATTAAGGCGTACCCCCGTCTGGGCCCGAAGCCCAGTGGAGAGCAGGGAGCTGGGGCCACAGACCCCAACACTCAGGAACGCACCTTCCACTGTGAGATCTGCAATGTGCGGGTCAACTCAGAACTGCAGCTCAAACAGGTGAGAAAATAGAATTCACCAAACTGAATAATAACTTAGAATATGAATAATATTCTACAAGTACAAAAGTAAGCAAATTAAAAGGGAAAAGTTTGTCTTTATGTGTTTAATTTGTGTGGAAGTGATGTCTGATAGATGTCTGAAGAGAGCAACACTTTTATTTTATGAAATTTCATTTTGCAATTTGTTTCTCTGTAGATAACACACTTCTCTGTAATTTAGCCTTTTTTTAATGAAGCTTCCACACAGTGAAGAATGATTAGACTGTGAATCCCAGGTGCATTAGAACAATCAATCTTTTCACAGTTATCATGCTGACGGCCTCTGTGGGTGTTTTGTGTGTGTGTGTGTGCAGCACATATCAAGTCGAAGGCACCGGGACGGAGTGGCAGGAAAGCCCAATCCACTCCTGAGCCGACACAAAAAGCACAGGGGAGCAGACCTCACGGTGAGCTCTCATCTGTAGAAGATCATCAGAGATCAGTATACTGGATTGTTCTTAAAGCTATAGCTTGGTGAAAACAAAGTCACTGTCCAAAGCGTCCAGGCCAAGAGAACTTGCACAGATTAAATAGGACGATTACTGTGACAAGATGCCTCTGTCCAATAAACATATTAAAGTCTACTAAGTGATTAGTAGGCAGTATTCTGGGTAATTATTAGTAAACACTGTTTAACTGTAAGTTTAATTGCGCACTTAACTGTCAGACAGTGTATATATTATTTAGTGGCTAGTGTTGATTTTCCCTGAAAGTGAAGACAAGGCGTCAGTGCTCAGTTTATTGATGGATCAGTATCGACTCAATCAGTTTTTTCTATGTCCTTCCTCCAGGATCTCACCAAAGCTCTGGGCGCTGGTCTTCTGCCCAGTCCTCTAGCCGTCGCTGCGGCGATGGCTGCCGCAGCATCCTCCAATCCACTGGCCCTCCGCGCCACAGCCCCCGCCCCACACCCGCATCATCACCTCCTGCAGGCTACGCCCCTCAGTCACGCCATCCTGAGACCCGCCCCTGGGCCCATCCGCACCTCACATGGGCCAATCCTATTCTCCCCCTACTGACATGCCCTCTCCACCCACAGCCAATCAGGAGCAGCACCTCCAAAAGCACACTGTGAAGAAACCCAGAAAAAAATAAAGAAATAATAATAAATAACAATAATAATAATAAAAAACCACAGAGTTAACTCATCCACCTAGTACTCAATTCTAAAAAAAAAACAAGCTAGAGTGAGAGGAAAATAGAGAAGGGAAAAGAAGACTTTGTGAGTTCTGTCGCCTCTTCTGTTCCCTTACCATGCTCCCTCCACCTTTGGAGGGAACTGAGTGACTGGAAAACCAATGAGAGTATGGTGAACGGAAAATAGTGCGTACTTCTGTCCTTCCCTTCTCTTCACTCATACACTGTGAGACAGGAACTGAGGATTTATGTAAGTTTATACAGACATTAGCATACACATACATAAAGACTACTGCTAAATGTTTGCGTATGTGCTGGGGGCCACAAGTACATGTAGGAACCCCCACCCAATTTATTTTGGCTCTGTGTGTCCTCAGCCCTATGCACCTTGAAGAAAATAATACATAAAAATAAAAACCTCTGTTAGTAGAATAGCTGCTTCAAGTGGTTTCTGCTTTAATTAGCTCATGCCCTATGAAGCTCTGGCCTCTGGGATATTGTTAGCATGTAGCATCTTTCCAGTGTGGAGACGTTGCTTTGGCATAGTGCACTTATTTCCATCCTTGAGACGCACACACAGTGTCCAACTGGACCAAGGCAGGATGCAGGAGAAGAAAGCAGAGGATCAAATGAGAAGGATCCGAGTTCTTATGGATGGTGGGAACATCTAAGAGCATGAAGTTCTTACAGAAAAAGACTACAGGTACAAAAAATAATAATAATAAATAAGTAAATAAAGGTGATCCCAGTCAATATCTCTCTCCAGAGGTGGAAGGAAGTTACACAGAGAAGATTCTCCAGATCTCTATTACCCATCACTCTATGCTCTGTGAGCTGATGGTCTGTTGGATGGCTGAAATCAACCCTGCACATCTACCTTTATAGTTCCCAAAGGAAGACCAGTAGATATCTATTTATTCTATCGTGTAGTGTAGTGTAGCCCAGGACTTTCAAACTGGTTGATATCAGTAGCAACACATAACTGAAATATGTTATTTAGAAGAGGGCGCAGCTGTCAGTAGACTCACAGTGGCAATGGAACGGGTGGTGGGTTTCTGTGAGAGACAGACAACACAAGCACATGCTCTGACTCTCACAGCCCCTCTGGCCATGAGTGTGAAACAATTATGCAACATCCACCACCACCACCAAAAAAAAAATTAAAAAATAGGCCAGCAATATGAACCCAGCTCTTTCTCCACCATCTGCAAACTCCACCTTCAGCCCCACCAACAGGTCAACCCGAGCTGGAGGGGAGAAAGGGGGAGAATACAGCAGAACCAGAGAAGGTTACAAGGTCACCAATGGACAAGGACTAGACCGTGCAATCTCCTGCTCTTTGGTCTGAACTTCTTGTCTTGAATCTAAAGCCATGCAATGCATATAATTTTTATTCTTTTACTATGATGGATTTAATGTTATTGTCTTTTCATTTTGAGTCATTTTCATAGAACACTGTTTTGTTGATTACATAGTGATGTGAAGATTCTGAGGACAACAATAACAACAACAACAACAAAAAAAAAGACAAAAAAATATTTTTCTATGGAGCTAGAAGACCTGCACGAGGGAGGGAACTGGAGGGTGGGTGATGTGGCCTACTCACTGTAGATGATAACGTAGCTGGGCAAACTGAAGCATGGACATTAATGAAAACAAGTGGCCCAATGTGTTGGATGCATTTCTCACAAAGTACTGCTGGAGATACACAATGCCCTTCCATTGACAAGCAATGCGCTAACATGTCTTACTGTGTGTTTGGATATTGCAATGCAATAAGTAATTGAAATTACGTGACTTGTTCTAGATGAGTGTATACCAAATGTACAAGGTTCTGTAGAAATGGCGGCGTGTGCCTGCAAACGGGCCTCGGCCCTCGTCCTCGGAGGTGTTCGCCTTGGGGAGTGGCAGCGGGAAAAGTTGGAGGAGGAGGGGGCTGCGAGGGGCAGTGACAGACCCTTCATATTAAAGGGCCTTATGAATCTCTGATTTAAGGTGGAGCAAGAATAATATATATTCAGCCATACCCACTGCATATGTAGCTTAGTTTTAAGGTTTGTTGCTTTTTTTGTGTGTTTTGCGTGGACAGCAGGTTTAGTATAGTCATGATATTACTACCATTACTCAACGTTAACAGAGGTTAACATCCACCATTGTGCTTTGATTGAAACTGACCTATATTTGGAGATGTATTTTATTTTTTATTATTATTATTATTATTATTATTTGTTTTTTCTCATTAGTTAGTGAAGCACTAGCCAGGGTGCTATAGTTCTTGTCAGTGTGTATCTTCTAGTGTTGTGCGTGCATAGAGAGACTCGTCCCAGTGGCCTACAGACCACAGAGGTGCCCTGGAGATCAAAGCAAAGTTTCCTCTAAACGCAGACGTGAGGTCAGCCTCCTGTAACTCTCCGTGTTAGTGGAGAAAGCTGATCCAGGATCTGCAGTTGAAGGAGGTCTGTGTAGTGGGGCACAATAAAGCAGCAGAAATGGAGCTTTAGATGCTTCAGTAAACCCCACACAGTGACAGTGATCCACCTCCTCACACACTTCACAAGCATGATACAGACACATCCGTAAAACTCTGTAAAGAAGACGTTCATCCTGTAAACTCATCCCCCAGAAGCAGTTGTCAGTGTACATAAATGTCTGGAGTTCTTTGGTAGATCCATCCAACCTTTCAGGGCAGGTGTAACGTTAGTGATGAAGTGTGTTTTAGCCGTAGCCTTATTCCACCCTAAGCCTCTCCAGGAGCCGAGAAAAGGGAAAAAAACAAAAAAAAAACAGATCCACGGAGAAGCTTCGGTCAAACCTCGTCTTGCCAATAAAGCTATTTTTTTGAATTTTAATTGTCAGAGGGGCAGAGAGTGATGTATGGCGAAACGTAGCAATATTCAAAACTCATACTGGCTACTCTTGTTTATTGCAATAAGGAGATCAACCAATAAATGCATATGTGAGTAAAATATTCTAGATGTAATTTAAATGAAACACAGAACTTTATGGAAATATTATTGGTATCAACTTGGAGTTACCACAGAAAAAAATTTATGTCTATAAATCAATAAAGAATATTAAACCTCATTCCTTGGATGATCCCTTGCTTTGTTCCTTGTTCAAGAACATCCTGGTTTAAATAATGAATGGGACAGTTATAAATCATGGAAATATGTTTGAATTATCTTCGTTGAACGTTGATGGTTTTTATGGTGGTTGTATTTATTGAGGTCATCCAAAGGTTTGTAAACTAGGGCTGAAAGATTAATCATTTTTATATTGATTCATTTATTTTCTCATTTTAAGGGTTTGACCAATCAGAGGCAGCTAAACACTGTGCTGTGTACACAGCTATAACAACCATAAGTAAACAAATGTCTGGAACTCATTCAGCTCTGAAAATTAAAGCAGGTCTTCTTGAATTTCTTGGTTATAAAAACAGGTCTGCACCTTCATTTCTTAAAATCATTCACAAAACTGGTCAGAAAAATTGGTATTACTCTATATTAACAGCTTACATTATATATACATTCATTCATTCATTATCTGTAACCGCTTATCCAATTCAGGGTGAGTCTAGAGCCTACCTGGAATCATTGGGCGCAAGGCGGGAATACACCCTGGAGGGGGCGCCAGTCACGAGGCAACACAGACACACACCTACGGACACTTTTTGAGTCGCCAATCCACCTGCAACGTGTGTTTTTGGACTGTGGGAGGAAACCGGAGCACCCGGAGGAAACCCACGCGGACACAGGGAGAACACACCAGCTCCTCACAGACAGTCACCGGGAGCGGGAATCGAACGCACAACCTCCAAGTCCCTGGAGCTGTGTGCCGCCCATTATATATACAACAATAATTTATAATACAATATAAACCCCTTTTTCAGAAAATTTGGGACCTCTTTTTAAAATATTAGAAAAACAAAAATTCTCTTTAATTTATTTTCTTTAACATTAACCGACAAAAACACAAAGATATCAGTCATTTCCACTGAAAGATGTTTGTAAACATAAACAAATATAGAATCTGATGCCTGCAACACACTCAAAAGAAATTTAGAACGGGGAAAAATGAGAGTGAACATTTCCATTGTTACACTGTTTTGAAGCATTAAACTAAGAACAGGTGAAATTACAATATTTAAAAAGAGCATTCACCAAAAGTTCAGTCTTTGCCAAAGGTCATGAGAGAATTTTCAAATAGTTCTAACAACTTTTTTTACAAGTGAAGATTTCGAAGAATTCAGGTCTTTTATCATCCACTCTACGAAATATTGTGAAAAAATTCAGGAAATCTGGAGAGATACCAGCCCATGTCGGGCGAGGCTGGGCAACGAGTGTGACCTTTGACCCCTCTAAATGCGCTACATAAGAAACATACACACGACAGTGATAAATATATTGGCTTCTTGTTATTGAAAACTCGCATTTTTCTGCTTAAATACAGCCCCTAAATTGAATGAATAGGTGCTGCTGTTGTTTTTAATTGCAGTTCCTCATATGCCCACTAGAGGAGCGGAAATGATCAAGCTGCGTTACCTTAAGTTCACCACAAGATGGGGCTCTAATACCTGCCACTCAGAAACAGTCGGTGTCCACGAGAACGACCTCTGTGATTTCGTCACAGTTTCCCCCAGTCCTCATGAACTTCAACCTCTTGGGCATTTTAAACCTAATTGCTGGGTGACTGTGCATTATTATGATGTTGACGGCAACTGCTGACCATAACCATGACCGTACTGACCAGATGAGGTTATATTATATACAACTGTTCCCTCAAATGCTTG
Source organism: Hoplias malabaricus (assembly GCF_029633855.1). Classification (NCBI taxonomy): domain Eukaryota; kingdom Metazoa; phylum Chordata; class Actinopteri; order Characiformes; family Erythrinidae; genus Hoplias; species Hoplias malabaricus. The sequence continues at coordinate 51,989,895 of NC_089804.1, forward strand.
AAACAAAAATAACATCTCATATCGATTTTTTTTTATTTAAAACTAGAAATAAGTAAATAAAATTAAATATTTAACATAAAATTCGGAAATATTTCCTTCACCATTAATTTTCTCTAACAGGTTTGTGGTGAGTCCTGACTCTGTTTTGGAAACACTGAGCATTAGGAAAAAACACACCCTGGACCAGTCCCTGTGCATCACCAGGAACACACTTTAAATCTGAATTCTGAATTACTGTAAATTTCTTCTTCTTCTTCTTCTTCTTCTTCTTCTTCTTTATTTGTCACAATAAATATATCATATTGAGAAATAATTTAAATTTTATATCTGCAAATTAAAAAGAGAAAAAGGCTTTTTCACTTGTGGACTTGCCTTTGAACTTCACTCTGTAAGCACTATATAAAAGTTCATATATTTATTAAAAATAATTATATAAAGAATGATATTTATAATGATATTTTAAACTTAATTATACCCATATTATATACATTCATACATTATCTGTAAGCGCTTATCCAGTTCTGGGTGAACCCTAACTCTAACCTAGAATCATTGGGTGCAAGGCGGGAATACACCCTGGAGGGGGCGCCGGTCCTTCACAGGGCAACACACACACACAGTCACAGTCACTCACACACACTTACGGACACATTTGAGGCACCGATACACCTACCAATGTGTGATTTTGGACCGTGGGAGGAAACTGGAACACCCGGAGGAAACCCACGCAGACACAGGAAGAACACACCAACTCCTCAGAGACAGTCACCCGGAGGAAACCCACGCAGACACAGGAAGAACACACCAACTCCTCAGAGACAGTCACCCGGAGGAAACCCACGCAGACACAGGGAGAACACACCACACTCCTCACAGACAGTCACCCGGAGGAAACCCACACAGACACAGGGAGAACACACCACACTCCTCACAGACAGTCACCCGGTGCGGGACCCGAACCCACAACCTCCAGGTCCCTGGAGCTATGTGACTGCGACACTCCCTGCCGCCCCTATATTATATACATATTTTTACAAATATTATTTTAAATGCATATTTCCAAATACACACTAAGTGTATTCTTTACGTTAGTGAAACCAGCCAGTTTAAAATGCAAACAGAGTGGAAACAGGTATTAATCCATACATAAACAACTTACATAATCACCGTAGAAAGCCATGAAGTTGAATAGAATGCTCTGGAGCAGCTGCACATGCGGCTAAGTCAACTAAAGGAAACTGGAGGTCTACTATGCACTGGAGCTGTGTTGTCTGAAGGGATGGAGCACACTCCAGTACATTTAGGCCTTGAACTTATTTTCCAACATCAGTACCTGACCTCACTAATGACTTTAAAAACCTTCATAGCAGTTTTTTTTCCCAACATTTAGTCTAAAGTCTTCCTAGAAGAACAGAAAAAGCAGAAGCTCTTGAAACATTTTTCTATACACAGTACTATCTCCCAAACATAAATGATTCCAGGTTGTCACTCTGCAACACTTTTAAGGGCTTCCTTTGTAAGCTGTAGGAATCCAATCAGCTTTGCTTTACACTTGGGTGAGTGTTGGTTCTTTTGGAAAACAGGTCGTAGTGCATCACTGGGGGTAATTGGTTGGAGATGATGTTACTCAGCCATGCAGCAGGGTACACATCAGTAAATATCCTCATTTTCTCTCTCCTGACATCTAACCCTCTGTTTTCACTGGTCACTGTACGCTGAAACACAGGCCAAGGTAAAGTCATGGTTTCTGTGCTTTTCACAGAGCAGAAAAGACATCTAAATGATTAATGTTTCCAAACCGTGGGATGTATTTCTAAAGCTGCCTCCTGAGCATTCATACAATTCACACTGTGTTCTACAGGGTTCTAAATGGATACACGTTAATAAAATGGGAATGGTTGGTGATATTAACTTCCTGTTCGTGGCACATTAGTACATGGGGGGGGGGGGGACTTTTCAAGATGGGTGCTGACCATGGTGGCCATTTTGAAGTCGTTTTTTCAATGGGAAGAGGGTCATGTGACACATTAAACTTATTGGGAATTTCACAAGAAAAACAATGGCGTGCTTGGTTTTAACGCAACTTTATTCTTTCATGAGTTATTTACAAGTTTCCGACCACTTATAAAATGTGTTCAAAGTGCTGCCCATTATGTTGGATTGTCAATGCAACCCTCTTCACACACTGATAGCAACAGTGCAGGAGAAATGCTAGCACAGGCTTCCAGTGTCCGTAGTTTCAGGTGCTGCACATCTAGTATCTTCACAGCATAGAAAATTGCTTTCAGATGACCCCAAGGATAAAAGTCTAAGGGTGTCACCTTGGGGGCCATTCAACTGGCCCACGATGACCAATCCACTTTCCAGGAAACTGTTCATCTAAGAATGCTCGGACCTGACACCCATAATGTGGTGGTGCACCATCTTGCTGGAAAAACTCAGGGAACATGCCAGCTTCAGTGCATAAAGAGGGAAACACATCATTATGTAGCAATTTTGCATATCCAATGGCCTTGAGGTTTCCACTGATGAAGAATGGCCCCACTATCTTTGTACCCCATATACCACACCATACCATTAAGATGTGTAGCACCTGAAACTACCTGAACATGGTTGCCATGGTCACCACCCATCTTGAAACGTCCCCTTCCCATATACTAATGTGCCACAAACAGGAAGTTAATATCACCAACCATTCCCATTTTATAAAGGTGTATCCATATAAAGGCCCACTCTGTACATTGTGAATTTCATATCGACTCCATGCAGCAGGCTCACGTCCACCAGAGGGCACTGCACTCCACAGATCTAATTAAATACTGTGGCTTAAGACAATATTTCACTGTTTCTTTAAGAACATTTTAAATAGCCAAATTTATAAATAAACATGTTTTGACTTGCCCTACAGCAGCATGCTGTATTTCTTCAATTACAGACTGTAGTCCATGAGTTGCTCTGCATATTTGTTAGCGCCCCTTTACCCAGTCCTTCACAGGTCAGGACCCCCATTGTGCAAACACTGATGTGTTTGTGGTGTGTTAGTGTATGTTGTGTTGGTACAAAAGGATCAGACACAGCAGTGGAGTCTTATTACCAGTGAAGACAAGAGGATATATATATATATATATATATATATATATATATATATATATATATATATATGTATCCATCTATATAACCAATGTCTTTAGTAAATGAGGTAGTGATTGTTTGTGGTCTGGGTATGTTCCATTCATTCACAGCTGTACACAGAACACAATTTGTATCAGAATGAGATATAGTCCTGGAGATGTGACTGTGGGGCTTCTGAAAAGCTTCTGATGGAGGATGAAATGAGAGTAGTGCCTTGTTGAGATTGGAGTATTATTAGAACTATAGTGCTCTCTCCCTCACACACTTGAGAGCGAGAGAAAGATGCTGGAGGAAGTCACTTCCTTTCCAAAAAAGGAAAGGTGTCAGCAGCTCCTCTCATGAACAAAAAAGCACCTGAGATTGAAGGCACAGGCTTGGTCGACAAAAGTGGACTGGACTCCATCTGCTGCGTATATGTACGCTTTCATCAGGTTAATGCTGAACCAGTAATCATACACGCACACACACACACACACACACACACACATTCATTCATCCATCTTCTATAACCACTTCATCCTGTTTAAAGTAGGGTGTGTCCAGATCATACCCGGAATCACTGGATGCAAAGGAGGAACACACCCTGTACTGTGCCCTGGTCCATCACATGTTATTGTCCATGCGCACACCATCCAACAGTGGACCAGCTCACACAGCCCAGTGACATAAGTTGGAAACGGAACCCAAGAACCCTGGAACTCAAGGAGCTGTGCAGTAGTGTCACTACCTGTGTTAATATTGTGAGAAGGAATAAGTCTAATATACATGGGTTGAATCTCACTCAGTCATGTTCAGCAGGCTTAAGATGATCTACACAAGACATTTTCAACAGCAGCATCTGGTGAATCTGTAGCTATATCACCTCAAAAATGAGGTTATTCTATAAATGTGCCAACTGCACTGCGCTGGTTTTACAGTGGTCATGAGTTAAAAACAATATAAAATAAAACTTCATGAAACAAGATGAGATGTTATACTGCTGACTCTAAACCTGACATTACTGCTCAGGAAATGCAACAATTTTGTCAGAGAAGAAAGAGGAGGTCTTTTCCACACACATCTAACCCTGCCATCCACAATAAAGAGAAAATATGACATTGCAAATTCAATCATGTTTGATAATTCATTTAAGATGAGATTAAATAATTATCGTCATCCATTCAAGTCAGTGTAATCTACATAACTGCCAGGAAATCAATACCTCATTGTGTTGACACTGGTTATGTTTTGTTTATAATTCATTTTCTAATGATTGCAGAGTGGTCACAGAGGTGTGAAATCCCCTTTATGTGATTCTTAACTGTTAATATCAGGGGCGTCATTAGACCCAATTAACTGGGACACGTGCCCCAGTAAAACGTTGCTGTGTGCCACTAAAATCACGGTGGTAAAAAGTAAAATTTAACCGGGATCTCTGAGCAGAACTACAGGGCACACCACGCAAATTCACTACAGGAACTACACTTCCCATAACGCCCAGTCTTTCCAGTTTGGTTTTTACATGGAGTAATGGACATTCGCGAATATTTAAAAGAAATTCGGCCACGCCACAGACAAGGTAATGATAGCTTATAGTTATATGATTTTGTTACAGCCACGTATTACCGTATAACCTATGAAAAATACATATTACACATCTAAAGCCGTCTGAAGTTCCCTGCCCTCAGTACAAGCATGTAACACAACCCAACAACTTCATTTTAATTCTAGACAATGGCAAATTAAAATAGGAACTACAGTTCTCTCATATGCTATGTGTATGACAGGAAATCATCACTGTCCAAACAAAAACATGTATCTACGCTTTTGGGGATTTTGAGTTAGAGCACAGCAGCTGCCCTTCACCTTGGGTGAAGTATTCTGGGGTCAAATCCAAACTGTAAGAGTGTCGACCCTGAATATTTTCTTTTCATTTGCTTCCATTTCATGGTGAAATAGTACAAATGTGATGTGTGAAAGGCTGCATTAATAAGTCCAGGATGGAAAATTAAAATATGTACCACATGGGGAATATTTTTAAAACCTGTAAATACATTTTGTTTATAGATATAATCTACAAATCAATTTTATTAAATTTAACTATTTCTGGTTTATTTTAGTGCTGTATCAAATGTTGGGTTGTTTCATGAAGATGACAAAATTGTTTTTTTATTATTATTATTATTTATTTGGGTTGAACAATATGTTCCTGGCTCCTATGTCAACCCACCGTTGATATGCATTATAACATGACTTTATCATCATCATACCCTAAATTTGTGATATATTTTGCCTACTTTGTTTTAATGAGTAAAAAATGTACGTAAATAAAGGATACAACGTTGAGCCCAATTGTTCTTGAATACAACCAGCGGCTTTTTGCTGTTAGGACTGTGTAGTTGCAGTTGAAATTAGGAAATTGGGAAATGCTGGTGTGCTTCAAGGGATTTATAGTTTAGGAACCTTTAACAGGTGCACATGTTTATATTGTTAACAAGATAGTTAGTAATATCCAGGTACAAGGTAAGAGGCAGCAAATCAGGGTCAGCACTCCAACTGCCCCTAGAGCCCCTGGTCTCTTTGCTGAGTTTGTCTCGGTATGAATTACGATACTGTAAGTCCTTAGCTGTTTGTACACACTCTGTAACAAACACCTCCAATATAGCATTTTTGGGACATCGCGTATCACATGTATTTGAAAAAGACCAGTAGGAAAAGAGCTGAGGGATATTCCCTATTGGCCTTTTGGATAATTTAAGTTATTTAGCTAACTCACTAATTGTACATTGTGGAACAGTCTCCTGTTGCATTTAATTCTTGATTTATTCTAACATGAGGGTGTGTGAGTCTCCTGTTAGATTTATACACTTTTGGCATGTTCAAATTAATGACATACTTTTTAGCCTACAATTTAAGAGCTGTTTAAAACCCAATGTATCTTGAGTAAACGGAATATGGGCAACATCTGATACCAACAAGTCGTTTTTTATTTGTTATCACCGAAGTATTCTAGGTTATATTAGTATTTTTGTTAGTGTGGTTATTAGCATGCTAGCTAGCTCTAGGCTCAGGATATTGTTCATCAGGCCTGCTTAGCTTATTCTTATAGCTTATTTTTAGTTTTATCTGTGAATATTTAAATATTAAAACAAAAAACTAACTAGATGGAGGTGGTACTGATGGCTGGTGTAATCACTTGAGTGGCTTGATAATCTGTTTTATAAGGCTTTGATTCTGACCTACACAGCTGCCTAGCTAGAGAGTAAGAAGCAAGGAAGCTTATTGAGTTACAGACATTGTGGCCTTAAAAGAGTCATCCTGGTCTAAATAGTGACATAGTGTCTATATTTGTTGTACTTTAGTAATCTATACCTATATTTAATAATATTTAGAGGTTAAACAACATTCACAATTTCATATTTTTATTTGCCTGCTTTCTCTCATTACAATACCCAGCATGCATATTTTAAGTATCCTGAGGTGCTTAATCAATGCTAACTGCTAGCCTTCCACTATTGTAGAGTAATAAAAACATTCACTTTTCTGTAAGAGAAATAAGCCCAACTAAAGTAAGATTGTAGCCAGCTGTCTTGCTGATTCTAGGTTTTAGTTGACTGTTATCTTTATTTTTGATATTAAATAGGGTGATCTGAGATGAGGTGAAAAAGAGGACATGTCTCGGGGGTGGGGGTGGGGGGGGTAATGAGCTCTCGCCCGTCGCTGCCGTTGTATGCTTAGCCGAACCTATGTGTGCTTTTAGGTTCTTTACACCTTTATTTGCTACACAAAACATGGGAATTTCTTTTTTTAATTCATCCGAGAACTTACATTTACTTCGTTTCGGCATAGCTGCTCGAGATGAGGGTAGGTACATGAGCTTTGCCTGACGTAAACAAGGACTACTGATGTGCAGACTGACCAATTAAATGTTTACAGAGAAGGTTATCGACCAATAACGGTAGCTCTACAGTCAGACCGTCCAATCAGAAGATTCTAGGCTATTTCACCACGCCCCCTTCTCACTCAAGTGAACCAATCGGAGTAGGGGAGGGCGGGACTATACAACAGGGTAAAAAAAAATTAAATGGGGTGTATGAAATCAACAACTTAAAAATCTACAGTTAATACAGAATAAGGTACAGTTATCTTCCCTAACTGAACGTACTGAAATGTAACCTTGAGGCTGCCACCACAGTGAATACAAGCTCATTTGCATGTGCTGCTTTCATTATAGAACTTCAATAACTGTAAATAAAATAACGTTATATTAGCAGTGGAGATGAAATGGTTGTGTGTGTTTGAGTGTACCATCACAATTTTGTCTCTTCCTCCTCAGTGTGTCTCCCCATATGTGTCTAACAGGAGAATTAATCCCACTCAGTGTCCCCAGGTTCCTTTGGCTAAACAATACAAGCTGGCAGGTTCAGGTGTGGGCTTCTCACACTGATAATTAAGCCAATCTCTTCACACACTCTGGTCCACAAGATCCCCCACAGTGGGATGCCAACAGTTGTTGCCCTTTCCCCTCCCATGGCCTCAAATGAGTCATCCCATAATAGACCAATACGCAGGCAAATAATGTCCTTAGTACAACATGACTTTCGCCTTCGCAAGAACAGAACATCTGTAAAGAAAGACTCCTAAAGAGTTCTCTGCTTCAATGGCATTTAAAAACAACAACAAAACCCCATATTCCCTCAAATTTATTTGAATTACATTAAATGAATGGATGTGTGAGAGTGAAGACCCTTTTAAAAGCGTTTGAGGATCTTGATAGACAGAATGTAACAGTGTGTTCAGACTTGTAGTTTGGTTCAATTGGTCCAAACCCCAAAAAATGAATGAAACATTGCTACATTTTAATCCTGGTTTTGGAGTTCATTTTGCCATATTTACAATCAAATAAAAACAATTAAAAAAGCGACACATGATGCATATATGACCTTTTTTTTAAAGCCAGTCATCAGCTGGACTTAATTCTAAGTGCTCAGTGTTGTGTTTGTTTACTTGGAGGTAGTTTTACCAACTGGAAACACAGCAAGAGGTGATAAAGGGGTGATAGATTTAATAACAGTGCCCAAATCCACGAACCTTCCCTGGTAAATGTATGTATTTAATCTGTGTAAACAGCCATTTTTTTCCTATGACCTTCCTTATTCTTATGCAAGTCCCTTTTTAATCTTTACAGAAATATCTCTTGAAAAATTAATTTCTTCATTGCCAATATGTCTGAAAATTTGAAAAGTGGGTTTTTCCACAGTACTGTATAAATGTAGATGGTAGGGATGAACATATGGGTAGACGTATGGACACAGATACAGATTTATGGATGAAAAGGCTGACATATATATGGATGAATAGGGGATGGATGTGCTTTTCTAACTGTAAGGTCAGAACTCCATTAAAATTAGCTGTAACTGTAATTTTCAGCATGGACATGTGTCAAGGTTGCTCTGGGCTCAGAGAATGCAAAGGGAAATGACTCAACATTGTGAAGTCCACATTCTGAACTTTGAAATATTTCAGTTTTAGAGATTTAACATCTTCATAAAGGAAGCATCAAACTATTTGTTTCAAGCAGAGACCGTTGTAAACTAATAGGAGCTTACAGCGCTTCTGACATAAGCATGTCTTTTGTTTTCAGCCTATTGTAACAAAGCCATTTAAACCAAATTTAATAAGAATATAAGAACTAAATTACACCCAGTAAACAACGAACGTCCCTGGACGTTCAAAATAGGTCTAAAAGTAGTCTGTCCATCAAGGACATATTTTAAACGTCAATGGACGTCCAAAATCCATCTTAATAAGTTAGTTAAGTGGTGACCAATCGATAACATCAGTGGACGTCTAAAATGCGTTTTATACAAGTAATTTATTTCGGGACCAATTAATAACGTCAATGGACGTCCAAAATACGTCTAATAGTCGTCTTTTCAATGTCTGTGTTTGGACGTCTTTTCAACTTTCATTTTCAACCTTAAGAGAAAGTTGATTAGACGGCAGTCATTACGTTATTTCAACGTTGAATCAACGGCTAAATGTTTACTGAGCAGTAACTAATAATCACCGTAATTCAAGGATTAATTATTACAGACAAAAACTAAATCTACATTTCTTTTATTTTTAGCATGACATTTTCTAGACTGAATATAGACTTCTTATTTTTGTGAGACCTTTTGATTCAGTCAGTGTGCAAAGTATCATATGTATGTTGCTGTTTGGATGAATCTTTGTATCTTTAAAATGATTACAGGACCCTGAACTGGAGTTAGTGGAACATGGTATTGTCCCAGCATATTTGGTATTAGTTATTTCTTTCTAATGAATAGGACATTTTAACACAATATAAAAAGCAAGTAGCCTTTTTTTAAATCATGTGATGGAAAAAAAACAAAAAACAGACAAATTGTTGTTCTGAAAGCGGCTGTGTGTAAATGGCTCGCTGTGGCTGTTATCGCTGAGATTGATTAAAACTTAAATCCTATGTAAGTTTACGTCATTTTTTGGCCATGGACTGCATCAGACAGTTTCTCCCACAGAAAGACTACCACTTGTTACACACAGCAATGGGGAAGAAATCACAGCATGTTTCCTGGTAAGAGGCTGACAAAGATGACAAATTAAATTAGCTTAGTTTTAATTACGTTACGTAGTTGACATGGAGCTAGATAAATGTGACAGTGTGACAGTTTGACGGGCGGTCTTGTTATCTCTCTCTCTCCTCTCTGGTCTTCATGTCGTCCTCTTTCACTGCTCCTCAAAATGAAATGAAATGAAACAAAGTCAGATTCCATCCTCTCATGACACAATTTTTTTTTCATGAAGCACACACACTGATGAACCATGCCACTCAACACCACCTCGTTGTTTCACTTCCACTGACCATGCAGGAGCACTTTGTAGTGTAGTCACTCTGTTTCTCTGCAAACTTTGTTTGCCCCTTTATACCCTGTTCTTCAATGGTCAGGACAACAACAGAGCGGTTATGATTTAGGTGGTGGATCGTTCTCAGAGCTGAACTGACTGTGGTATGTTAGTGTTTGTTGTGCTGGTCACACACAGCAGTCTACCATTCCTGTAATTGGTGTGACAAAATCGCAGATAATGTTCATTCCATTGATCATATTGTTTTGTTCTAAGAAAACCGGCAGAAATTATTGTTATTATTATTAGTGGGCGGCACGGCAGGTAGTGTCGCAGTCACACAGCTCCAGGGGCCTGGAAGTAGTGGGTTCGATTTCTGCTCCAGGTGACTGTGTGTGAGGAGTGTGGTGTTTTCTCCCTGTGTCTGCGTGGGTTTCCTCCGGGTGACTGTCTGTGAGGAGTGTGGTGTGTTCTCCCTGTGTCCACATGGGTTTCCTCTGGGTGACTGTCTGTGAGGAATGTGGTGTGTTCTCCCTGTGTCCACATGGGTTTCCTCCAGGTGACTGTCTGTGAGGAATGTGGTGTGTTCTCCCTGTGTCTGCGTGGGTTTCCTCTGGGTTACTGTGTGTGAGGAGTGTGGTGTGTTCTCCCTGTGTCTGCGTGGGTTTCCTCTGGGTGACTGTGTGTGAGGAGTGTGGTGTACTCTCCCTGTGTCTGCGTGGGTTTCCTCCGGATGACTGTCGGTGAGGAGTGTGGTGTGTTCTCCCTGTGTCTGTGTGGGTTTCCTCCGGATGACTGTCGGTGAGGAGTGTGGTGTGTTCTCCCTGTGTCCGCGTGGGTTTCCTCCGGGTGACTGTCTGTGAGGAGTTGGTGTGTTCTCCCTGTGTCCGCGTGGGTTTCCTCCGGGTGCTCCGGTTTCCTCCCACAGTCCAAAAACACAAGTTGGTAGGTGGATTGGCGACTCAAAAGTGTCTGTAGGTGTGAGTGTGTGAGTGAATGTGTGTGTGTTGCCCTGTGAGGGACTGGCACCCCCTCCAGGGTGTCTTCCCGCCTTGCGCCCAATGATTCCAGGTAGGCTCTGGACCCACCATGACCCTGAATTGGATAAGTGTTCACAGATAATGAATGAATGAATGAATTATTATTGTTGTTATTATTATTCAATGACATTTTCACAGTTAAGTACTTCTTGACAGCTCTGTGTCATTCTCTTTCCATTGTACTGAGTTGTCTTTTTGCAGTGAAAGGATGGACAGAAACATCAGTGTGTTGTTTCAGATCTGATTTGAGTTTGATTATGTAATGCTTCTCAAAAAGGAAAGCTTTAAGAACAGTTTCCCTGATGGTGTCAGTTTTGGTGTTCTACCAAACCCTTTTTAATTCATTATTAAAACATATCTTTCAGTAGTTTTAGTTTTCTAGATATTACTAACATCCTTGCAGAGTATAACCGGTTATTTTTGAAAAATAACTTACATTTGTATAGCAATATAATTTCTAGTTGAAATCTTAAGCACCCCCCCACCCCCCCTTCATATCAGGCTTTTAGACTGATAAACTTCTTAAACTGAATTCTCATCCTGGTACATAGTTATATGACATGACTCTGGGTGGGGGGGGGGGGATTATCATCCACCTCTACAGGACTCTCTGATAATCTAACTCGTTTAATGAGGGAAATGACAAGCAGATTGAGAGTGCATTTGTTTCAGTGTGTTTGCACAGACGGTCTAATGAGACTCCTCCTTTGTGCTGACATGTACAGCTGCTTATCTAATACATTATAGTATAGGAGAGATTCAGATCACTTCAGGGTACCATGACATTATTGCTGTGTATTGCTTTACTCATCTGCAATTGCCAATGCAAAGTGCAATGTGCGTTGATATGCAAACAAACTAGGCTCTAGTAACACAGTGCAATTACTGATCTTTATTCAGAGTAACCCAGCAACTGAAAAGCATCAGGGGAGAGGCATCTCACATTTTAAAATCTAAGAGCAGCAAATTCATTTATATTTCAATGATACGGAGTTACAATCCACTGCTATTTTATAAGTATTTTATTACACGTCTTTACAGAAAAGAGTTAACTAAATATATAGCAATATACTGTATAAAGAATTAGTTGTGTGTAAGTTAACATTCTGTATCCTGTACGTAGTAAAGATGGTGTGTGAGTGAGAAGAACTAATTTAAAGCCTGAACCTTTCACTTATGAGTTCCTGTCTTAGAACTTGGCCATATTTACTCTCTTCAAATAGTTCTGAAATTAGTACATACACGCAGCAGGAAGTGTCGCAGTCACACAGCTCCAGGGACCTAGAGGTTGTGGGGTTTGATTCCCGCTCCGGGTGACTGTCTGTGAGGAGTGTGGTGTGTTCTCCCTGTGTCCGCGTGGGTTTCCTTTGGGTGACTGTCTGTGAGGAGTGTGGTGTTTTCTCCCTGTGTCCGTGTGGGTTTCCTCCGGGTGACTGTCTGTGAGGAGTGTGGTGTTTTCTCCCTGTGCCTGCATGGGTTTCCTCTGGGTGACTGTCTGTGAGGAGTGTGGTGTGTTCTCCCTGTGTCTGCGTGGGTTTCCTCTGGGTGACTGTCTGTGAGGAGTGTGGTGTGTTCTCCCAGTGTCTGCGTGGGTTTCCTCCGGGTGACTGTCTGTGAGGAGTGTGGTGTGTTCTCCCTGTGTCTGTGTGGGTTTCCTCCGGGTGACTGTCTGTGAGGAGTGCAGTGTGTTCTCCCTGTGTCTGTGTGGGTTTCCTCCGGGTGATTGTGAGGAGTGTGGTGTGTTCTCCCTGTGTCCGCGTGGGTTTCCTCCGGGTGACTGTCTGTGAGGAGTGTGGTGTGTTCTTCCTGTGTCTACGTGGGTTTCCTCCGGGTGACTGTCTGTGAGGAGTGTGGTGTGTTCTCCCTGTGTCTGCGTGGGTTTCCTCCGGGTGCTCCGGTTTCCTCCCACAGTCCAAAAACACATGTTGGTAAGTGGATTGGCGAAAGTGTCAATAGGTGTGAGTGTGTGAGTGTGTGTTGCCCTGTGAAGGACTGGCGCCCCCTCCAGGGTTTGTTCCTGTCTTGCGCCCAGAGGACCCACCACGACCCTGAACTGGATAATAGGTTACAGACAATGAATGAATGAATGATCTATAACTTGGAGACAGCCAGCTGACTATAGTAGAGGTCCTCTAATGTAATCAAAACTGCTCAGATCTATTAAAGGCGTAGTTCACGATTGTAATTTTTTAAAATAAGTTTCAGAATATGTTTCCTCATGTTTGCTAGCTCTCCAGTATGTTTCCATGCTGGAAACTGGTCTAATTTGTTTATGTCATGTGACCAATTGGTTGTTTCGACTGTTGTTTGGCTCATAGCCCCATTACCAGCAGGCTGCTCTGCACAGTGTGTTCTGACACCTTAGCTAGTATTAACATTTTTCAGCTTTGTGCTACAGTAATGCAGACCAGATGAGATAGTCCTCACTCCCCAGACATATCAGTGAGAGCTGGGTGCCCATGACCCTGTCTCTGATTAACAGATAGTCCTTCCTTGGACAACTATTTGTTAGGTAGAAACCACAGCAAACCCAACTAATTTGGAGATGTCCTGACCCACAAGCCTAGCCTTCATAATTTGGACCTTGCCAAAGTCACTCAGATCAAAACACTGTCCAGTATCCAACACAATCAGGAACTAACTGTTCAGTTGCTGCTAAATATATTCCACCCACTGACAATTGCCATTGTTATGAAACTTTTCAGTGCCATTCACTTTGTTTTTAACCTTGTGGCTGATGGGAGTGTAACAGGTAATGGTTTTATATACACACACACATTTTACTACTAATGGAAGTGTAAGATGTAGGAAATTGAGAGTTTTTGATACTGGTGCATGGCTGTGATGCCCTTGCCTCGCAGTTTTGGTGCTTAACCAGTTGGAAAAAATGACACTGTAAACGCAGCTCTTTTTTCTGGAGCAATCTCAGAGTCTTAAATTTACAGCAAACATCAGCCGTGGCTTTGCTGGACATCCCTAATGAGAGATTTTTAAAGCACAGCTTTAGGAGGAGTCTTCTCTTGTGCTCTGTCGGAAGTCATTAAGCAGCATCTCCAAGCCACCTCTGAAGCAATAACCCTGTTCGTTTCGGTGTAATGGAACTGGGGTGTGGAGAGCTACATGAATAATGTGTTTAATAGACTTCAATTTCTTTTGTCATCCTCCAAAAAGGAAACAAAAGAGAAAAATGTCAGGAGCAATGAGTAAGGCAGAGCTAGATTATTGCTTCTGAAATTACCTTCACACCCGTGGCCTTTGCCCCCGGAGAGGTTGTGTGCTGTTGTAATACATCACATGGCTTGGAGCCGGAAGGACTTTAGCTTATGCACAAGTCTAGCCACTGCACCTGTGGATGCATATACTCATCCCTCTTAAAGACACATTAAACCCCCAGGTTTTCATTTAAAAAGCAAAACACCTGATTATTAGATATTTGAGCTGTAGGCCGTGTCATTCAGTTTACTTCCATAACATTCCTGCACCTTCCTCCCTCAGTTAGTCATTTTAAGTAGCTAGTTTTATTTAGCTAGCCACCAGCTCTTAGAAACACACACATCACATTTATCTTCAAAAAATGTTCTTACAAGTTAATGCAAAGTGCATTAAAGGGCACATACAGTGAAAGAAATTTAAGTGCTTTTGCACATTTATTCGTGTTGAGTTCGAAGAGGAGGTTAAACTGTGCACAACAAACACAATTGTAGAGATATAAAAGTGCAGAGTAAAAATGGCAAAAACCAGAATAGGGAAGAAATTGCGAAAAGTCAAAGCGTCTACTCCTCGCTCCTCACTCCTGTGATCTCACACAGAACTGTGTCTCGTTTTCATTTAAAGGGATAGGAGCGATAATCCACAGATCTGAACTATTTAGACGTGAAGAACAGTGCTGTGTTGTTGGATCCTTTTGGTATACTGACCACAAAATAGTTTATTAAAAGAACAATGTGTAATGATGACAAGTGTTTAAACTGGGAGCTGAAATCCATTCAAAACATTAGAGTTGTCTGCCTCTTCACTCCATTAGAGAAGATAATCCAAATAATTTCACTGAAATATCTACTTATCTAAATAAATACGACAGGCAAAAATGTGCCACGGTTTTCCCTGTATTTACCAGCTTCATATTTGATTTTCTTGTTCCAGATAGGCTCTGTACCCCCTGAACTGGATAAGTGCTTACAGACAATGAATGAACTAATTATTTCATTGCATTTTTTATTTTTTAAAGATTTACCTAAAACCTCCAGGCCCCTGGAGCTGTGTGACTGCGACACTACCTGCTGCGCCACCGTGCTGCCCTATGGTCAAATTGTGTTCGTATATTTCAGAATGTAAATACAAATATAAAAAATAAAATATAATTCAATACGAAAGCTCTCTAAAAAATGCATTTTTTCTTCGTCAAAACTTCAGTTATAACAAGGTGCCTAAGGTGCACAGGTATACATGTGTGGTTTTAAACAGAAATATCCTGCTGCAGATTGGGTGCTAACCATGGTGCTGGAAAAAATCACATCCAAGGTTCCAGTTCGTTTTATTGAAATTCATTCATCCATTATCTGTAAGCTCTTATCCAGTTCAGGGTCACTGTGGGTCCAGAGCCTACCTGGAATCATTGGGCACAAGGCGGGAATACACCCTGGAGGGGGCGCCAGTCCTTCACAGGGCAACACACTCACACACTCACACCTACGGACATTTTTGAGTCGCCAATCCACCTACCAACGTGTGTTTTTGGACTGTGGGAGGAAACCGGAGCACCTGGAGGAAACCCACGCAGACACAGGGAGAACACACCACACTCCTCACAGACAGTCACCCGGAGGAAACCCTCGCAGACACAGGGAGAACACACCGACTCCTCACAGACAGTCACCCGGATGAAACCCTCGCAGACACAGGGAAAACACACCAACTCCTTACAGACAGTCACCCAGAGGAAACCCACGCAGACACAGGGAGAACACACCACACTCCTCACAGACAGTCACCCGGAGGAAACCCTCGCAGACACAGGGAGAACACACCGACTCCTCACAGACAGTCACCCGGAGGAAACCCTTGCAGACACAGGGAGAACACACCAACTCCTCACAGACACTCGCCCCTAGGAAACCCACGCAGACACAGGGAGAACACACTACACTCCTCACAGACAGTCACCCGGAGGAAACCCACACAGACACAGGGAGAACACACCACACTACTCACAGACAGTCACCCGGAGGAAACCCACGCAGACACAGGGAGAACACACCACACTCCTCACAGACAGTCATCCGGAGCTGGAATCTAACCCTCAACCTTTAGGTCCCTGGAGCTGTGTGACTGCGACAAAGTCTTCTTGCTGACAATTTTCATATTCAAACATTTAGTGCCACCTGAAATAGACAAACACTGCGCCAACTTAAATAGACAACTATGCTAGGCTGAAGTTAGCTTTTGAAAATATTCCTCATTTTCTTTGTTTAAAACACAAACCACTGAGTCTACATTTTGTATACTGTACATACATCTGCATCTGCTGATTTATAGTGTTTTTAAAAACGTTCAGGTGAAAAACAGCCAGCTCTGCATTAGGCTTCTAGACCTACTGGACTCTAAGCAGTCTCCATCTTTCAAATACATAGCCAGTATTTCCTTTCGTTTTACTCAGTCTTTAGTCATGGTTATTCCAAGTAAATTGGAACATTGTTTACTCAGTTTAGAGACTATCTGTTCAAATGATGTAGAATAAATGGAGATACGTATATTCTTTTCTTCAGACAATAGTGATATGAAAGAGTGAAGTTGATCTTGTATTGATTAATTATGCCTGGCAACAACAGTTTGTATGTAAATAGCTACACATGAGAAGGCCAACATTGTAAACTCGTCTTGTACCCTGATAAAAAGCAAGCTTATTCACTGTCTAACATTATAGAATTCAGTATTAAAGAAACATAACCAGAGATAGTGATTTCCCACACAAGGTTTAAGCCTACTTTAAATTGAAGTGCAAATTAGAAAATCTTTTAGCCTGGAATTAGCCCTAATCTAGCTCTAGGAAATTGAGGGTGGGAGGTTTAAAGACTCAAACCCTCCATAAACCCCCAGTATGTGACCCATGGATGTAGTCCAGTTACCTTATTCAGATGAAGGTAACCACTGACCGCTGTTTCACTGAATATTTAAGAGCCTTATAATCCTACTGGTGCAATTCATCATGCATTAGCATGCAGTTGTGATAGGCAGTGCATTGTGTAATGGATTGTGTAGTTAGGTGCTGTAGATGTCAAACAGCATCCAGAAGCACTATTACCACAGATCCACACATAGCAGTGGGAGCGGGAGAAACAAGAAAAAGCATAATGAGGTAAAGATTGCTCCTTCCACTGCAATCAGCAAAGGCATAATGCAGTCAGAAGAGTTAAATCTTCCCCAATCTTTTTCTGCTATTGCCTGGCCTATCCTGATCCCTGTCATATGGCAATTTCCCTTAAACATTTCTGATAAGTGCAGAAGAAAGCAGAGGCAGAGAGAGGTCGGGGGACCAGCAGAACACATAAAGAGGAGAAATTTCGACCGATACAGCTCTGAACCGCCATCAGAAAAGATGCATACGAAAGAGCGTCTCAAATCCACCCACTCGTTACAAAATGACAATTTTAAAACATGCAAATTCCCTGTCTGAAGTGTGGAGAAACTTTTCTGTGTGGTTCTGAAATGAAGGGGAGGAGCAAGAAGCCTGTCAGAGATGCACAGATTTCAAGGACAGGACCTACAACACCTGGCAAAAGTAATGGAATCACCACTCCTGGAGGATGTTCTTTGAATTGAATAAATTGGTAGAAAAAAAAAAACTAATCACTGAGATGTGCCAAAAAAACTATATATTTTTCTAAATCCCAACCTTCTGGCATTAAGAGACAATAAAAATAAAGAAATATCAACGTTGTGGTCAGTCACAATTGGTTTTTTAGACCAAGTAGAGGGGAAAAAATATGGAATCATGCAATTTTTATGAAAATATTATGTAATCATGAATAAAAAACACTGCACAATTAGTCCTTTTGGTGGCACGGTGGTGCAGCAGGTAGGTGTCGCAGTCACACAGCTCCACGGGCCTGGAGGATGTGGGTTCGATTCCCTGTCTGTGAGGAGTTGGTGTGTTCTCCCTGTGTCTGCGTGGGTTTCCTCCAGGTGACTGTCTGTGAGGAGTGTGGTGTGTTCTCCCTGTGTCTGCGTGGGTTTCCTCCGGGTGACTGTCTGTGAGGAGTGTGGTGTGTTCTCCCTGTGTCTGCGTGGGTTTCCTCCGGGTGACTGTCTGTGAGGAGTTGGTGTGTTCTCCCTGTGTCTGTGTGGGTTTCCTCCGGGGTGACTGTCTGTGAGGAGTGTGGTGTGTTCTCCCTGTGTCTGCGTCCCTGTGTTCTCCCTGTGTCTGAAAAAACACACGTTGGTAGGTGGATTGACGACTCAAAAGTGTCCGTAGGTGTGCGTGTGTGAGTGAATATATGTGTGTCTGTGTTACCCTGTGAAGGACTGGTGAACCCTCCAGGGTGTATTCCAGGTAGGCTCTGGACACACCGCGACCCTGAACTTGATAAGCGCTTACAGATAATGAATGAATTAGTACTTTGTTGCACTTCCTCTGGCTTTAATAACAGCTTGAATTCTCTGGGGCTTGGACTTAACTAATGACAGACAATATTCTTCATCAGTCCGGCTCCATCTGTCTCTTACTGCTGTTGCCAGATCAGCTTTGCTGTTTGGAGCCTTTTCATTAATCTTTTTCTTCAATTTCCACCAGATTTTGAACTGGATTGCGATGCGGACTGTCTGCAGGCATTCCCACTAACATTATATGTCCTTCTTGAAGGAAAGTTTTCATGTCCTTGGCCTTATGGCAAGATGCATTGTCACTTTAAAAAAATACGTAATCAACACCAAACATCCTTTCAAACTGAATAAAAAGTGTCTAAAATTTAAATGACTTCCGCATTTATTGAAGAAGTACAGACTGCCATCCCCCCTGTGCTTTTATCTGACGTGCGGGACCATATCATCAGTGACTGTGGAATTTACATGTTTTTTTTGTGTCCTTGCAGTCATGTTCATAAATTTAGTTGGACCAGCACCAACAAAAGTTCCAGCATTGTCACCTTGTCCAATGCAGACTCAGGATTCATTACTGAAGATCACTTTCATCAGTTTTACTCACAGTCCATAATTGGTTTCTTTTAGCCGCTGTAACATTTTTGTGTAATATTTTTGTGTTTAGGTGTTAATGATAGCTTTAGTTTGGTTTGTCTGTATGTAAATCACATTTCTTTTAGGCGATTTCTTACAGTTCAGTCACAGACATTAACTCCAGTTTCCACCCACTTGTTTAAGTTTTGTATCTTGACATTTTGATGTCTTCTTTGGTCTATTAGTATTCTCTCCATTTTGTGCCTCTTTGGTCCAGGTTTAAGACACAGTTGACTATGAACCACCAACGTTTTTGCAAATTTCCGTGATGACTTACCTTCTTGAGGAAGTGTTATAATCCTCTACTTTGTTTCAACTGATGTGTCTCATGTTGGAGCCATGATTCATGTCAATCTGACTGACTACAACAGTTATACAGAGGAACCTCTACTAACGAACGCCTCTACTAAAGAACTTTTCAAGATATGAACCGGGCATTTGAATATTTTTTGCCTCCACCAACGAACCATGATTCTAGAAACGAACCCGAGCCTCCTCCGAGCCGGCGGCTGGAAATGGCCACTGACCCCAATAGGGGAGTCTCCCAGCGCCCAGACTTGAGTGAGCTTTGAAGATTAGCAAATTGTAGCTTTAGCAATTTAGCATTAGTGTAAATAGCAGACATCAAAATTCGTGCTAAGTTAAGCCATATCTACGCTTCGTCTCCCCACATTCACCCGCCTACTCTCCGTTATTCCACCCCCCGTCATACAGCCAGTGCCTGTGTTACTCCTCCAGCCAGTCGTCACATCTTCAAGGTAGCGATATGTAACCACTTAAAACTTTATTATTTCTTTTTTATTACTGTTACCACTGTATTTCTTTTTTATTTTTAGTAACGCTACATGTATTTTTTTACTAATTTTAAAGTAGTGTTGTAAACAAATCTCAGTGCAAAAAGGGTGACTTTCGGGGCGGGGGCTGGAACGCATTAATTGCTTTTCCATTATTTTAAATGGGGAAGATTGACTCGAGAAACGAACTTTTCCACTTACGAACCGGGTCACGGAACGGATCAAGTTCTTAGGTAGAGGTTCCACTGTATATTTCTCTTTTTTTATTGTTACTTAATAATAAAAGAAGATTTTGTGGCATTGTTTTTGTCTCAGTGATTTATTTATTTCTACTAAATGAATCAATTGAAACAGCACCCTCCAAAAGTGGTGATTCTATAATTTTTGCCAGGGGTTCTATGCTGAGGTTGTTGCTGTAGCACCACACCGTACACGTTTAAAATTTAATTGGTGAGGCATTTTCTTGGCTTTGACACATGGCTCCATTCAAAACGTTTAATTATTATAGAACTGTATGATATAAAGCTTCATTAACCTTTTACAACAGAAGTCATTTGAAGAACATTCCTTTAACAAGCAACAAAACAAAAGTTATGACAACACAAAAGAAGCCTTTGGCTTTTAGTATATTACACACTCTTAAGAATTTCCACTGAATTTGACTCATTTCTGCACAGTGAAATAACTCTTATGTAAACTTACCTAAATGTACCTGGTTTGAGTGTGAAATTCACCATTCTAAATAAACATGCTTAAAAATGTCTTTGAAAATGAATGGTATGTTCATGTTGGAGAGCTACAGGAACTTCTTTGTAAAGTAAAATAACTACTAAATAAAAAAACATTTATAGCATTTTTATCGGAGAAAGAAAAACTATTCTTAACATTCAGTGGAAGTCAAAATATAAAAAGAATTTATTCCAATGAATTTTGAAGCATTTTTATTAGTCCATTCATCAATGTGAGGGACAGCTCCTGTGTTCAAATGAAAAACCCACAGAAAAGGAGATGTTTAGACTGCAATGATATATAAAATGTACTGACATGATGGTTTCTGACCTGGTTTTTGTCAGAAGTTTACATCCGTACTACTCAATTATGAATAAATTAGTGTCTACACTCACTGTCCATTGTCTCAGCTGCGCTGACCGTACAGGAGCAGTTTATAGTTCTACAGTTACAGACTGTAGTCCTTCTTTGGCTCATACATGGTTTGCCTCCCTTCACCCTGTTCTTCAGTCTTCGGGACCACCACAGAACAGGTATGATTTGGGTTGTGGTCATTCTCAGCGCTGCAGTGACACTGACGTGGTATGAAGTGGTGTGCTACTGTGTGTTGTGCTTGTATTTAGTGGATCAGACACAGCGGTGCCACTGGAGTTTTTAAACACTCACTGTCCACTCTGCCTACCTCATTTGTACCGTCAGAGACAGTAGCTCACAGTTTGTATGAAAGCTTATCTGTAGTGATAACATTCTGTTAATTAAGATTACGTGGTGATTAAAGCTGTGAGAGGAACATGTTCTCGAGGGTAAAAGTGCTTCAGAGATAGAAAGAGAGAAATATCTGATGATAAATTCATTTCATCTGAGCCTGCAGGGCCTGTGCAAGAGTAAGTGCTGTGACCGACTCTTCAACACAATTCAGCTGCTCTCGAGAAAATCCAGGAGCAGAAACACACAAGAAGCGAAATATTTCTGAATGTAGAAAACGAGTGACCCATCTGCTATCTTCCTTGTTTATGAACTCATAAAAGCATTAAGATATTTCAAGGAGCTCAGGGAACTTGAAATATCCATGAACAAACAATGTGTCACAAAAAAGGCTCTTTTAAATCTCAAGTGTTCTCTCCATGGTCGTTAATTACCCCTCCAATGAGACACAAGGCTATTCAGCGTGCATTACGGTGTGTTGAATAGGGTTAGCCTGTCCTTTAGGCCCTGTGTATTTTTAGAGCACTAGTATGCTGCTGGAAGCTGTGTTCGTGCCTGGACCTTGTGAAGAAGAGAAGTCCAGCTTAATGGACAGAGCCAGTTTACGCTGACAATCACTGTCACTGTCTCTGACTCAATCAACACTACACACGCACCCATAGCCTAAAGACATCCAGAAGTTCCGTTATGTATAAAGCATAGTGAGCATAGCTTCTATTTTTATGACAGATTAATGAGTGTTAACAACTGTGTGACGTTAATGTATGACACTGAACATGTTTCTGTGGGCACACCTGATATTAGCAGCCCTGTAGGATACAGCAGTGAATGGCCAGCATACAGTGGAGAACCCTCAGGGCAGTTTGTATGTAATATAATCATCTCTGTTTTTTCACTTCAGCTCTATAAATGTTCAGATAACTCTCTTGTTTTGTTAATTTTTGGTTGTGTTCAGATCTTTAAATGCCCAGTAGGAATTTTCAAGTTTTCTGGTGTATCTAGTTAAATACAGCAGACAGAGCAGGTTAGTGTCGCAGTCACACAGGTCCAGGGACCTGGAGGTTGTGGGTTCGATTCCCGCTCCTGGTGACTGTCTGTGAGGAGTGTGGTGTGTTCTCCCTGTGTCCGTGTGGGTTTCCTCCGAGTGACTGTCTGTGTGTTCTCCCTGTGTCTGCGTGGGTTTCCTCCGGGTGACTGTCTGTGAGGAGTGTGGTGTGTTCTGCCTGTGCCTGTGTGGGTTTCCTCCGAGTGACTGTCTGTGTGTTCTCCCTGTGTCTGCGCGGGTTTCCTCGGGGTGACTGTCTGTGAGGAGTTTGGTGTGTTCTCCCTGTGTCTGCGTGGGTTTCCTGCAGGTGCTCCGATTTCCTCCCACAGTCCAAAAACACATGTTGGTAGGTGGATTGGTGATTTAAAAGTGTCCTTAGGTGTGAGTGTGTTAGTGAATGTGTCTGGTGCTCCCTCCAGGGTGTGTTCCCGCCTTGCGCCCAATGAATCCAGTTAGGCTCTGGACCCACCGTGACCCTGAACTGGATAAGCGCTTACAGATAATGAATGGATGGATAATTGGGAAGTGACAGTGAAATAAGACAATAATGATTTGATTTACAGGACGTGGTGCCAGGAAAACCCCTTGTTGAAATCACAGATACATCACCGTCTGTGAATATGAGCTGTAGACAAACCAGGATTCAATCAATTGTTAGAAATACAGCAAAATAAGTAAAAATATTCATTAAATCACTCTAAGAAAACACTAGATAAGAATTTTGAACTTCTGTTGAAATAAAGCTGCACATCTTCATCAGTGTCACTTTATATAAAACCATAAATGGGACATTATTATTCCCTGTCTTCCACAAGCTAACATGGTTAACATCCCTGGGGTTTGAATGAAAATGTGACATGCTTTGGGCCAAAAACCACAAGGATCAAACAATACAGCATTGTTCCTCCCCCGTCTAAACAGCCATGTTCAGGGCAACTGGTTTCAGCACCTGTTCCTTTAAATGAGGATGAGCCACAGCTCAGTTCAGCCCAAGATCTCAGGAGCGAGGAACAGAAACTCTGACTTTTAGCCTTTTTTACTTAGTTCTCTTTCTTTTCGTTTTTATTTCAACAGCGCTGTGATTGGAGAGACTCGGGTGAGGAGGCCAGAAAGCTCTGAATTGTCTGCCCTTCATGTAGGACACAGCACAAAATTTAAATGGCTGACAAATAACTGCCAGGGTTTTGTTTTGATGGGCTCTGGATGCCCAAATTAATGTGCACATGTATTGATTTTTTTTTGTCCCCTTGAATGTTTTTAAAAATTTTTACAAATTGCCAGGAACACTTCCATCTTCAGTGGAACAGACATCAATCAAGAAAACTGTTGAATATATGTGCATGCATGGTCCCTCATGAATTCTGATATGATTATCCTAATGTTAGCTAGCAATGGCTAATTTAACTGTGCTTGTATTTTGTAACAGAATTTACCAGTAAGAATGTACTCAAGACTGGAATTATACGCAATAAATAAACACCTAGGGTTAAACATATATAACTGAGAGTAACAGAGATAAGTGTTTAATTACCTTCTACCAAATGTAGAACATAAGTGGTAGCAAAGCTAGCTAGTTGCTAATTGCTACATACCAACAACATTTAACATTTTTATAGAATTTGTCTTTGTACAGCAAGGGTGGTTGTTGTTATTGTTTTTTTTTTTTTTGTAAGTAGTAAAGGAATAAATATTAAACAATATAATAGCAATTAAAGGCAATTTTGTTCAATGTTAATTTCTTAATTTCTCGTTCATGGCAGGCTAAGGCCCACTTTAGTGTTGAATTAATGACGCTATGTAACAGGCTTTTACATAGATGCGACTGACTGGCAAGCAGAGGGGTACAGCTGTGCCTCTCTAAATTCCATGGGCCAGAGTGCAACAAGTAAACTAACAATGCCCCAGAAATATAGAGTTAAAACTTTAATATCACAATGATTTTCTTTGCTTTTTCGCTAAAATTGAGCCCTGTGTAGAACAGCTGTAAAATTGTTTTGGCACCTAATGTTAACCCACCTGCTCAAGATGCTGATCAGTGACTAAATGTCATGGGTGACAGCCTTCAAATCAAAGGGCAAGTCTGAAAAAAAAGACAAAGTGATGCTGTGAGGCTGATTGCTTGTTTAAACACGAGCAGCAAATTAGTATAAGCCCAGCTCATATCCCAGCACTATTTTCAGCTGTAATGTGACAGTCCATAAATAGGTAATGTTAGAGGAGGATTCTGAGCTGTCTCCTGACAGTGTTCTGAAGGGCCAAATCAAAATTGCAGTGGTGATTCCCAGCCTCTAGGATCCACAGATTTGAATGCTGTAGTCATGTAGAACACTGCTGGATGTTGAGCAGTGTTGAGTGGATTACAATACAGATAAAAGCTATAACAGTGTTTAACGTTGACCTAATGATGTAACTGCGCAACATTTTAGTAAAACTATTTACAGCTCTACTGTCCTTGTTCTCTAAGATCACTGTTGCTCTGTGGTACTTTACAAGCTTTGGAATTGTTGATGGTGCTATCAGTGACAAATTAACATTTAGATGACTGTGACACTGAGGTTTTGAAGAGAGTGAACTGTTTTGAAAGGGTAAGGAGAAAAAAAGAAAAGGGTTAGGATACCTAACCCCCAGAGCCAGAAGGCCAAAAGAGTGTGGATTGTTTATGAAGTCCCTCAGCTCATCACAGCCTATTAATCCAATTAGTGCTGAGTTTCACATACAGTGGGGAGGACTAGGCTTCCTCTTATTGGCTTTATTTTTGGCACTGTCGTGCAGCATGGGGCCGAGACAGTGTGAGAGTCCCCCGTGTCGCTCAGTGAGCTTCTCTGCTCGTCTGACACGTCTCTTATACACCGCTCGCCTCAGGCCTCTGCGACCATCGATCCCCTGGTGCCTGATGAAGCCTGTTCTGAGTCCTCACGTCCGCTCTGACTGGTCCCGATTTTAATATCACATTTCTTGCATATATGCAATAAACTTTTTCTGAGACTCCAGGGAAAGTGTCAGTTAGATTTTAATAGAACAATCAATTTCAGGTTTTTAATTATAACTAACAGCATTATTTTCTATCTTGAGTCTTGAAAACGTTATTCACACACAGTTTTCTCTTTCTGGCACCTTCCTTTTCATTTGTTTCAAACAAAACATGTTTTAAAAGGATTCTTTTTACTGTATGTGTCCCCAGAGAACTTTCCATGGTTGGTTATTAAAAGATTTCATTTTATTGGCAAAGTGAGAACCACCTTTTTTGTCTATACTAGGGGTGGGACACAATATTGATACAGTAATATATTGGGTCAGTCCCAAAACCTAGTGAGCAGTCTAACTAGAGAGCATTTTAAGTCACAATTAGGCTGTCCCGGTTCTTAGATACCTCATTATGCTGTCTACTAATATATCTTAATTTGGGCAGCATCGAACCCTTTCTTAGTCGTGAAGGCATTTCCCAGTATGCAAAGCAAGAACAACTCCCGCCCATTTCGCTCTTGTCCCAGAGCAAAATAGTTAAAATCACAATAAAAACGGGAAGATTAGAATTCACCGCGCTAAAACTGAGGCAATGCTAGCCGCTGAGGTAAAAAAAAAACACCGGTTGTGTGCAGTGGGCGGGAACAAGCGTGACGCAATCGCTGTCTGATTAGAGCGTCTATTATTCCGCCTCAGGACAGACGACCGTTAGAATGCTGTCTACTTAAACAGCTGTCTATGCAGTTAGTGCCTACCTAAGCAGCTCACTAGGCTTTGGGACAGAGCCATTGTATTACATTCTTTTACAATACATTGATGATACACTGGCACCAAATAATGACTCCTCCTCCAGTTTGACTTATCAGAGTCACTACTTCATGACTAAATGTGGTAGCACAAATTAAATGAATAGGGTAAAACTGTGTCTTTCAGGTCAAATGTCTGGGCCCACTTCAGCTTTTTTCGAAAATGAAGATACAAACTAATAGACGAAACCTGCAAGAACATTTTGGTTATATAAAGTATAAAGTTCTGATTTCTGGAAATTTATTTTACATTAGAAAGATGACCCGTCGACATGGCAACTGGAGTCGTGAAGTGTTAGAGGCATGAACCTAAACTATGCAGTTTGTCTCATACTGGTTTGCAGATTCACACGGCAAGGTAGGTACGAGGTAGGTGTGTCTAACAGGACACTGAGTGGACAATGAGTGGACACAGTGTTTAAAAAAAATCAAGCACCACCTCTGTGTCTGATCTACAGGGGGTGGACAATGAAAGTGAAACACCTGGTTTTAGACCACAATAATTTATGAGTATGGTGTAGGGCCTCCTTTTGCGGCCGATACAGCGTCAATTTGTCTTGGGAATGACATATACAAGTCCTGCACAGTGGTCAGAGGGATTTGAAGCCATTCTTCTTGCAGGATAGTGGCCAGGTCTCTACGTGATGCTGGTGGAGGAAAACGTGTCCTGACTCGCTCCTCCAAAACACCCCAAAGTGGCTCAATAATATTTAGATCTGGTGACTGTGCAGGCCATGGGAGATGTTCAACTTCACTTTCATGTTCATCAAACCAGTCTTTCACCAGTCTTGCTGTGTGTATCGGTGCATCGTCGTCCTGATACACGACACCGCCTTCAGGACACAGTGTTTGAACCATTGGATGCACATGGTCTTACTGGTGCAATGTGTAATAAATGAAGATTGGCCACCAGGCTGCTCCAATTTAGCCATGAAACCTCCCACACTACAATGACAGGTGTTTCAGTTTCATTGTCTAACCCCTGTACTCTAACACCACCACCACATCAGTTTCATTGCAGGGGAACAGGGGGAAATAAAGTATACAGAGCAACAAATTTTATAGATTAATTTCTGACCTTGATGTGGTTTCTTTTTGGTTGTTGTTATTTGTAGATCTTTTTAACGGACCTGTTCCTGATACACCAGGGGTGTCAAACCAAATCCACGGAGGGCCGTGTGGGTGCAGGTGTTCTTTTCAACCACACAAAAGCCCCACACTACTGAAAGTCAAGGTCTATTGATTAGATCCAATGTTTAAAAACAGGTGGAATGAGGTGTGGCTTCTGCGTGGTTGGAAAGAAAACCTGCACCCACACGGCCCTCCGTGGATCTGGTTTGACACCCCTGTGATACACCAATGGTAGGTTGTGTTGTTCTTTTTAGACTTGTCTTACTCACCTGTTTGTCAGGTGTCAATGCTAATATTAATGGTTTAAAAATAATCAAGCCTCCTGCAGTGCTCTACTAACTCCAGCTGTGAGGTAAAGACAGACTGAAACATTTAAGCAGATTGAGGAAGAGCAGTAAGGACACAGGAGATTCATCCTGTCCTTCAATCTCTGCATATTGTAATCCATCAATATAAAGGGCTTTAAACTGTCATGTGTCCATACAGCAGTCAAACACAAAGTAGCAGCGATAGGGGGTTTGGAGGCCTTTAACTGCGACTGGAGACGGAGTGGGAAGACGAGCACAACAGCTCCCTGCCTCTGCAGTGCTGCTACCGTACACGTATAATCAGCACACAGACCTGCAGGTCAAACTGCTTGCTTTCATTTACCATCACCTTTCCTAACAGTCTAGCAATCAAGGTTACTTCCCATTCTCGCCGTTTCAATAAGAAGGCTTTTTCACATCAAGACGAGGCTGCTCACAGAAATAGTACAGGATGTTCTGAGCAAAAACCTTGCGAAAGTGAACCAGAAGCATCTGATTAATTAAACCAGCATTAATTAGGACACACCTCAAGGGTTCCCTTCGATATTTTCCAAGAAGGTAAACTATAACATCTGCAGCTGACTGGTCTGTCACTATAATGGCGGAGATATCTGTAATAGAAACCCCGCTCCAAGGTTAGGGCTGGATGCTGTAGCAACTCAGTTCAAGCTTGTTATCTACTGCACAACTCACATCCTTCCTCTGATTGCAGAAAAAATGATACGGCAGCAGAGACGCAGAGTCCTAAACAAGAACGGAAAGTGTTTTAATTAGAGACGCAGGCATATCCCAGGCATATTCATTAGCCTATGTGAGGACAGTGTGAATAATAAGCAGGAACAACTGTGGCAATCTATATTTCACCTCTCTGAGCTGAAAAAGAGCATTGTACATAAGCTGATGTGTCACAACATGAAAAGACACAACCTTAAGGGCTCTATTGATTTCACAAAACTGTTCAGAAACAAGTGGAAAGTCATACACCATCAGTTCATGTTGCATAAACATTTCCTAAGACTGATTAATGCCTTTTAAATTGATGTATCACAACTGTTCGAGCAGCAGGTAGTGTCACAGTCACACAGCTCCAGGGACCTGGAGGTTGTGGGTTCAATTCCCGCTCCGGGTGACTGTCTGTGAGGAGTGTGGTGTGTTCTCCCTGTGTCCGCTTGGGTTTCCTCCGGGTGACTGTCTGTGAGGAGTTGGTGTGTTCTCCCTGTGTCCGCGTGGGTTTCCTCCGGGTGACTGTCTGTGAGGAGTGTGGTGCTGTGTCTGTGTGGGTTTCCTCTGGGTGCTCCGGTTTCCTCCCACGGTCCAAAAACACATGTTGGTAGGTGGATTGGTGACCCCAAAGTGTCCGTAGGTGTGAGTGTGTGTTGCCCTGTGAAGGACTGGCGCCCCCTCCAGGGTGTATTCCCCGCCTTGCGCCCAATGATTGCAGGTAGACTCTGGACCCACCGCGACCCTGAACTGGATAAGCGCTTACAGATAATGAACGAATGACAACTGTTCGAAGAAAAACTAAATAGTAAATTTCAATGGAGGTCAATGAAAAAGGTTATTTCAAGAAATTTGGCAGCATTTCTACTGGTCCATTGAAGTTTTCACCCAATGTGAAGAAAGCCTGCTGTGTTGCTGTGTTGTATTTGAATTTTTAAGGTGTGTATATGTACAAACGTTTTTGTCCTTCTCCTGTAATGTTACTGTTTTAGAGATAAATGTTTTTCTTAGGACAGCAACAATATGCAAATGAGCTCAGTTCTGATTGACTGTCCAGACCTTATCACTCCTTGTAACTTCAGAGCTAATGGATGGGGATAAAGTGCTGAATAGGGAAATATAAATGCATTGGTTTTGGTGAAATCAAAAAATAAAGAGGAAAAACAGCTTAGTGTAGCCTACTTTCCAAGTAAAGACTGGGGATTAAACTGTATGCCTTGAAATGCACTAAACACTGTTAATATTCATGCATCAATAGTAATTCTTCAAACTCTTTTTGCACAGTGCTTTTTCTTTGGATCTGAAGTTCAACAATGTCTTTTGTTTAGGTGCATTGCCTGTTTTCTCTCTTGTGGTGTCGACAAAGGCGCTTGATATTCCTTTTTCTTCAGGGAAGGTACGTTTGGAAAATGGAAACGATCTTTTGGTTGTGCACCTTCTTGACTGTGGAATTTGAATAGAGAACATTTTTACCACTCGCGGATTGTTCTCATTCATTTTCCCCGTGACTCAGACTGAGATTCGCTTTGCTCACTGGTGACTCAAACTTCAGAATGGACTACTCTTTCAATTTATTGAACCCGATCATTTCTACACTGTGAGGCCAAAAGACCTTGAACGCTTGTTCAATTACTTCCTCTGAAATCAAAGGCATTGACAGGCACTTATTATACTTTGGCTTCAGTGATAGCATCTGCACTTCTTGGAAGCTTCTAGATGTTGGAACATGATTGTGAGGATTTGATCCATAAGCTGTAAGGATTTCAGCCAGGTCAGTGTTGAATGACACCACACCAACTCATCCCACAGGTATTGGATGGAGCACCAATCCAGGCTCATATCAGTGGAGGATTTATACCCCTCTAGTCCACGCCTGGCATAGAGCATGGTGACATCAGGTAAGTGTGTAACTGCTCTAAATGTCTTACTTAATTTAACGCTGTTCTACAGAATTTATTAAACTGTGTGCACTACTAAACACATGTCCACAATTGCAGAATTACGTTAATGCACCTGAAGTCATTAAATATAATGGGTGTCTACCAAATGTTTGCACATATAGTGTTTATGTGCCTGTACTCTTATCCAGACAGACTCCTATGCTCCGTGCTTCTCAGCACCCCACTGTTACTGAGCCAAGTACTGTGACCATCAATCTGAAATGTCAGCCACCATCTCATCAAGTGTCATATCTCATCTCTCTCTCTCTCAGTGGAGAGCAAAACATCTCTGAGCAAATGAAGTTAGCAAGGTGCAAACGCCTCTTAGCTATTCAAACCTCACAACAGAGAGCAAACTTCAACAGCTAGAACTTTTATGTGCATGAATAGCTTTATATTCTACTCAGCTGGAATTATATGCAGATGACCAGGGTTTGGTTCCAGAGCAGGCATGACCCCTACCACCACACTCACCAGTCTCTGAGACGTGGTTAGAACTCTAAGTCTCGCTGTATGTGTGTCTGCTGTACAGGGTTTGTTTGCCATAATGTAAGGACCAGCTGAATTTAATTATTCCAAAAACTTCTGCTGGAAAAACTGAAAATGACCGATAAAGAGTAATTTTGAACTATAAATAGTGCTCCAGTGGCCTTTCATTTTAGGAGAAATCTCACAAATGTAGATAAGACTGTTTGCTTGATATCTGCTACTGCAACTGAACCAGCTGCAGTCACTCAGATCTCATTTAAGAGGAAAAGAAGCTCTGGCTCCAAGACAATCGAATAAAAACACGTTCAGAAAGATTTCATTCTTCACAGCAACTGATTATTGCATTAATGCACAAATTCAATTCTGCTGTGGTTCGTTAAAAGGGAATTCTGTTGCTTTTTTAAATTAGGTTTTAAAACCCCCTCCAGTTTTGTTAACATGTCTGTGTGGTGGAAACTGAAGATGTATCATGTGCCAAATTATGAATCAACACCATGGCTGAGCATTTTCAATTTGGAACTGTAGTGTTTCAAATACCGTTTCAAACCGGCGAATTCAGACAGACGTCTGTGATGGCGTTTGTGATGTCATCTGACCGTAATGTAGAGGTACAATATTGGTCACGAAAGGTACACTTTAAAGGTTCTTAAAGTCCAGTTGAATTCCCTAAAGGTAGGTTACATTCTCTTCTCCCAAAGGAGATGTGAATATTTGTATCTTTCATTATAGAACTGGGTAAATAAATAAATAAATACGGGAAGGGTCACAGTCACACAGTTCCAGGGACCTGGAGGTTGTGGGTTTGATTCCCGCTCCGGGTGACTGTCTGTGAGGAGTTGGTGTGTTCTCCCTGTGTCCGCGTGGGTTTCCTCTGGGTGACTGCCTGTGAGGAGTGTGGTGTGTTCTCCCTGTGTCTGCGTGGGTTTCCTCCGGGTGACTGTCTGTGAGGAGTGTGGTGTGTTCTCCCTGTGTCTGCGTGGGTTTCCTCCGGGTGACTGTCTGTGAGGAGTGTGGTGTGTTCTCCCTGTGTCTGCGTGGGTTTCCTCCGGGTGACTGTCTGTGAGGAGTGTGGTGTGTTTTCCCTGTGTCTGCGTGGGTTTCCTCCGGGTGACTGTCTGTGAGGAGTGTGGTGTGTTCTCCCTGTGTCTGCGCTTACAGACAATGAATGAATGAATGAATCCTGGAGATGAAAAGGGGAGTATGAAATCAACAATTTTAAAATCTAGTTACAGAGTAAGGTACAATTATGTTCCCTAACTGAAGGAACTGAAATGTAACCTTCACGGTACCACCACAGTGACAGTTTTTACTTGAACACAAGCTCATTTTTCCTGATGCTGCTCCCTAAAGAAATCCCCACACTCAACACAGCTTTTTCAGTTCTTGTGTGTCCTTTCAGATACACGCCCGTACACCCGAGCTGGAAATTGATTTTTAAAAAAAGCCCTGGCAACCACCAAAATGTTCCTGCATTTACCAAATCCCACATCAACTCCTGCATAACCCTGAGCAACCAATCGCATCAACAAGCAGGGTGGAGCTTTTAGCTTCAGGTGAGTGGTGGAGGGGCATTTGGAGATAGGGGAGAGTAATTGTATAATTATAGATCCATGCTTCCTCAGTGAAGGTGAGGTTTTAGTGTTAAATCTAAGCCATTTTAAGGCATTAGGAGATTTTGACTCTGAAGTTACTTCTACATTTTTCCTTTTGTTAAACAGAGATGCATTTTTAGGTGTTTAATCTATGGCCAGAGGGGGGTATAAGATGTCACTCAGAATGATTTGATGTGAAATGCTTCGATCTTGAGAGACAGAATTGTTCACAGTGTAGATGATAGGAACCAGACATCTGAAGATCTTAATGCCTCCAAAAGATCCTTCACAGAATGTTGTTATATAAAATGACTGTGAACTTTGTATGATGCCGGAAATACTGATTTAAACGTGTTGTGAGTTTATCTTGGTTTACAATGTGGTTCTATGTATTATGAATTTAATCATTTCCAGATGCAGATGTAAATGCAGTGTGTAGGTTCACTGATGAGTTTACATAGTAATTAAAATGGCTACATTTGAGTTGCAGACACCACGACGCCCGGTTCCTATCGCCACTGCTGTAATGAAATCTGAGTCAGTAAGTCTCTCCGTTTCACAATGTCATCTCATTGTTAATATCAGAATGATTGGATTATACCAAATGCTTAAAGATCATTGTAGTTCTACTTTTATAAAAACATTTCCTCTGTCAGAACATCACCTCAGCTCATTTCCCCATGGTCTACGTCATGTAACTCTTCCAGCAGCTCTTAGCGTTATATAAACTTATGACCAACAGGCCATAGATAGGGCCATAGATTAAAATGCCCTTCTTTTTTATCAAATATATACACTTTATATTTCTATAACTGCACCATTGGCTCCCATCCCAGGTCTGGGCAACGGGTCTGTGCTACACCAATAAGACTCCTTGGGCAAGACTCCTAACATACATTGGCCTACCTGTAATACCAGTAATCTTGTAAATCGCTCTGGATAAATGTAAATAACTCTCTGCATGTTGGGTATTATTTGGATGGTTTATGATTCTCAGCCTGTGGTGACACTGACGAGGTTTTGAGTGTGTTGTGATGTGGCCTCCTCTTTCTAAGCAGCTCCTATACTGTAATATAAGGACAGATGTCAATTTGCACCCACACAGATGTGAACGTCCTCTTCCTCTCGTCTGTGGCCTAGTAGCGGGGGGGACCTCCTACTCTCCAGCATGCTCTAAATAAACAGCCCGTGGCGTTCTCCCGTGGGTCCTCATTGATAGCATCAGGATATGGCTCTTTGATTAAGGGGAGGAAGGAGTCATTAATTATGAAAGAATGCGATTAATTTATTTTCCCTGCCCCCGCTTCTGTTAGATCTCTCCGTCACCCTCGACTCAATCCTCATCTCGACCCACTGAGAGCCACACAGAGCAGGAAGACGCAAATATGGCTTTGTGCTCATTACTAAAACATCAGAATGATAATGTGTTAACCTTTGGGGGAAACAGAACATTCAGACCCCTGCTCACCTGTTATTGTTCAAGATACATGCTCACACTAAGTCCTAGGATGGATTCGGCATTTCTTCTTTGAAGGTATAGCTGGGCCTTCTGCTGCAGCAGTGGCCTTTACTCTTCTATGACGGCTTTACGCTAAACACTGTGAAGATTGGATTGCAGTTCAGCCTCATGAGTGTTAGCGAGGTCAGGAGCTGATGTTAGACAGTTGGGTCTGGCACAGTTCCAATGCTCTAGATCCTTAAAGACATTACCGTGTCCTTCCAATACATGAACCCAGTGATGAATCTCCAAATAAAGCCATAGACAAATTTAGACATTAAGACATTTTCTCTTCTCAGTGGGAAGTGAGAAGCAGAAGCTATGGCAGATCTCTGTATTTAACTGTGTCAAACAATAGCTACACAGTGCTAATCCTGCCATAGCCGTCTGCACCACTAGGGGGCCAGGGAAGCGCCAGTCACAAAATGGCCGCTCAAACATAACCTGCTTTTGTGGACTGGTTCTCTCCTTTTAGTTAAAGCTGTCATAGTGAGATTTGCCAGAGTCATTAGCCACACTCTGGACATGTTCACATTTTTTGCTTTACAAACACCAAACAGTTTAAAACGAATTCCATCCCTTTACCTTTTTCCGAGTAAACGACCACTCACCTGTCCGGCTGGATGCTGATGGATGACTGTCGAGCTTCTCCTCCGCGCTTTACACCAGCTGCCCACGCTCCAGCGACCATCAGTTGCCTTGGAGCTGCCCCTACACTGAAGTTTTCACAGACTCCTAACTATTATCACCAGTAGATAGACCAGAGGTGGATAGGTCCACTGTTGTGAGCCTTGGTTCCTCCCAAGGTCTCTTCCTCAGCTGAGGGAGTTTTTCCTTGCCACTGTCGTCCTTGGCCTCGCTCACCTGGGGTTTTTACATCTTTATATTCTTTACATTTTTACATTTCATGTCAAAACTTTCAACAAATTCTGTGAAGCTGCTTTGTGACATCATCAGCTGTAAAAAGCGCTATACAAATAAAATTGATTTGATTTGATTTGATTTGAACTCTACCATGTCCATGAATGTTCTCATAGAATCAGTGAAGCTCTGCTCTTCATTTTAAAGAGCTATTAAAGGAAAAATAATGTCTTATTCTATATTTCAAAATAAAAGTCCATTTTAATTGTTCTTAGATTGAATGGACAGTTAGGAAGAACCTTTAATTTCTTATATATATATATATATATATATATATATATATATATATATATATATATATACAGAACATTCTTGGCTCTATTTTTTCATATATTTCAATTTCAGGACTGTGGACCTCCCTTAAATTCGGCCGCCCACCTTCTCACCTGCACCTGCTCGCATCATCATATTACACCTGTCCTTTATAATCTTCCCTGGTTCCCTGTTAAATACAGCATCCAGTTTTAAATCCTGTTGCTGACATGCTTGAATAAACCTGCCCCTTCCTACTTCTCACACCTTCTTCAGTCTTATAGACCCACCCACACTCTTAGATCTTCCACACCTGGTCCAATATCCATTCTCGTCACAGCCTATAGGAGACTGGGCTTTCTCTCGAGTCCCTCCCTGTCTCTGGAACTAGCTTTCCCCAGAAATCCAGTCTTCTTTCAAAGCTCATCTTGTGACTTGTGTCTGTGGATTTGTGTATAATATGATGCCTTTGTTTATTATTATTATTATTATTATTATTATTATAAACAAAACAACAGTAGTAGTAATAATAATAATAATAATAATAATAATAATAACCAATAAAGACATTCTGTGTAAGACTGAGTCAGGACTGACCATCTTACTCACCCTGAGAGTAAAGCCAGTTGTTCTCCCTAGGGTCCTTGGCCTTCAGTGAGGCATCATTGAGGATCAGACCAGTGATCTCTAGATCATAGGACTTCAGCACCACTCGGGAGCGCTGGAAAAAATGTCTCACTCTAAGTCTAGTAACAAGACACAACCTTCCAAAGATTAAAACTAGGCCACTGAGCCCTCCTCCCACATACTGCTTAGGCTTTAAGAGCCTTTCCATCAGACATCGATCAATCAGCATCAATGGCTACAAACTCTTAATGAAAAATAATTTACCATGATTGTTCTGTGTAGTAAATATACATATATTCAAAATTTCTAAACGTCTAGTGTCCTTTTACCTGTAAAATTCACTATGTTCTATAACCCCTCACAGTCCATCATAAGGCATTACACACTCACTAAATCAGCTATAAAGTTAAATATTTGGAGTTAATAATAATAATAATAAATATTTATATTGAAATTAGTTTAAGGTACAAACACTCCATAGGAAGAAAACAATTGTTTGTTGTAAAACACAGATTCTGTTTTAATATATCATTCAGTATCTGTAACCCTTATCCAGTTCAGGGTCACGGTGGGTCCAGAGCCTACCTGGAATCATTGGGCACAAGGTGGGAATACACCCTGGAGGGGGCACCGGTCCTTCACAGGGCAACACACACACATTCACTCACACCTACGGACACTTTTGAGTCACCAATCCACCAACCTGTGGGAGGAAACCAGAGCACCCGGAAGAAACACGGGGACACGGGGAGAACACACCACACTCCTCACAGACAGTCACCAGGAGTGGGAATCGAACCCACAACCTCCAGGTCCCTGTGTGACTGCGACACTACCTGCTGAGCCACCGTGCCACCCTTTAATATATCAAACAAAAACAAAGTGCTCTGTCTGTTTGTAAATGTGAGAATACTTCTAAGATAAGGTTGATTTTAAAATTTTATAAAGAGAGCTGGGTGTTTTTTTAACTTCTTATTTACAATAACTGCTAGAGAAAAGTTTAGAAAATATAGTCATTTTGTAATGGATTTCTTTTATTATTAAAAACGGGATAAAAAAAAGAGTAACATTGAGATGGAAAGGCAGTTTAATATGATTATTCTCAGTAGATGTGTTAATGGAGCGTGTGCTATGGATAAGTGCTGTAGTTTATGAACACTAATCACAATGCCTCTGGTTCTATTACAAAGTTGTGTGTTGCAGTTCTATTGCAGTTGTGTGTTAAATAAATACAGTGAATAAAAACAATTAGTTTAAGAAGAGATTTGAAGGTAAGACATATTTATGTTTTCCACAAAACACTTCCCAACAGCAGCAAATATCCAGAACGAGACTCAAGCTGGCAGATGTTTAATTTTTTAAGTGTATTAAAGTGGGGTAATCTATGAATTAGACTCTTGTTGGTTGATGACCGGCTGCATGTTCCTCTGTGTGTTCCGTTGAATCATTGCTGTATAAAGTTCGGGTTTCAGAGGAAGAGCTCTGATGTAAATGCAGCTCATCTGCCCAGATGACCTTTCGTCCATTAGGAAAGACACAGTCACATTGAGGACACTAGGAATGTTTGTTTATATTCTGGTCAGACTTTATGAATGGGCTGGATATCTACTCTGCTGCTTGCTTGAATTTCAAACAGGAGATTCCATAATTGGATCATCTGAAAAATGCCCTCTATTTGATCCATAATAAGTGACTATATCACATCTTCTACTGAGTTAATTTTTCTTGACGTTTAAAAATAGAAATATATTCCTTCCAGCTCTTGGCGAATACAGGAGGCAAGCACAGGTGTTAAACACCATGGTCATCTATAAAAAGAAACGGTCTGTTATATGTTTAAATTGGGAGTCAGAACTGTTTATCTGTAAATCGTACAGCCGTGAAAATGTTCTCACAAAGACACCTTTGGACGCATAGTGATACAGAGCTAGGCATTTTCACTGCAGGAAGTGTGCCCTGCCCTTTTCCAAGCTACTACACTGTTACACTGCATTCTCCTCACTGTACACTCAATGTAGAAGCAGTGCCCTCACTCCATTCACCTCGTCTCAATAGAAACCTTTGAAAAGACTTTCATTCAAAAAGAAAAATCATGTTTTACAAACAAGCAGTTTATATTCTAGTGATCACGAGCACTGTGCTGTTTAAACATGGATCTACAAAAGACAGAACTTGTATGGAGTGTTGGTGGTGGTGATGATGTTGCTGCAGTGGGTGAATATAATAGTGATGGTGAATAATGATAATAGTTTTGATGATGATGATTTTGAAGTTGATTTAGAGAGTAACAATGATGAAGCACGGTGGTGCAGCAGGTAGGTGTCGCAGTCACACAGCCCCAGGGACCTGGAGGTTGTGGGTTCAGTTCCTGCTCCGGGTGACTGTCTGTAAGGAGTGTGGTGTGTTCTCCCTGTGTCTGCGTGGGTTTCCTCCGGGTGACTGTCTGTGAGGAGTTGGGTGTGTTCTCCCTGTGTCTGCTTGGGTTTCCTCCAGGTGACTGTGAGGAGTGTGGTGTGTTCTCCCTGTGTCTGCGTGGGTTTCCTCCTGGTGACTGTCTGTGAGGAGTGTGGTGTGTTCTCTCTGTGTCTGCGTGGGTTTCCTCCGGGTGACTGTCTGTGAGGAGTTGGGTGTGTTCTCTCTGTGTCTGCGTGGGTTTCCTCCTGGTGACTGTCTGTGACGAGTGTGGTGTGTTCTCCCTGTGTCTGCGTGGGTTTCCTCCAGGTGACTGTCTGTGAGGAGTGTGGTGTGTTCTCTCTGTGTCTGAGTGGGTTTCCTTCGGGTGACTGTCTGTGAGGAGTGTGGTGTGTTCTCTCTGTGTCTGCGTGGGTTTCCTCCGGGTGACTGTCTGTGAGGAGTGTGGTGTGTTCTCCCTGTGTCTGCGTGGGTTTCCTCCTGGTGACTGTCTGTGAGGAGTGTGGTGTGTTCTCTCTGTGTCTGCGTGGGTTTCCTCCGGGTGACTGTCTGTGAGGAGTGTGGTGTGTTCTCCCTGTGTCCGCGTGGGTTTCCTCCAGGTGACTGTCTGTGAGGAGTGTGGTGTGTTCTCCCTGTGTCTGCGTGGGTTTCCTCCGGGTGACTGTCTGTGAGGAGTGTGGTGTGTTCTCCCTGTGTCTGCGTGGGTTTCCTCCGGGTGACTGTCTGTGAGGAGTTGGGCGTGTTCTCCCTGTGTCTGCGTTGGTTTCCTCCGGGTGCTCTGTTTTCCTCCAACAGTCCAAAAACACACGTTGGTAGGCGGATTGGTGACTCAAAAGTGTCCGTTTGTGTGAGTGAATGTGTGAGTGTGTGGGTGTTGCCCTGTGAAGGACTGGCGCCCCCTTCAGGGTGTGTTCCCGCTTTGTGCCCAGTGATTCCGGGTAGGCTCCGGACCCACCGCAACCCTGAATTGGATACGTGGTTTCAGACAATGAATGAATGAATGTTATTGATGATGATTATAACAGTAGTGATGTGGTGATGATGAAGATGAAAACAGTATTAATTGTGATGATGTTGAAGCTGATGATGATTGCCACGATGATGATGATGGTGGTGCTAATGAAGATAATGATTATGGTGGTGGAGATATTATTGAAGAAGATGATGGTGATGATAATGTGCTGAGAATGCTGCTGGTGCTGATGAAGATAAGAATTATAATTGGTGTGATAGAGATAATACTGATATGGTGATGAGGACGAGGAGCATGATGGTGATGATCAAAGTACAGGTGTTGGTGAGTAAATCTTAGTCATGTTGTTCTGAAGCTCTGTGTTTGGTGTGGGTGGTAGGTAATGTCCATGGTCAGTCAGTTGACAGTCCACCTTAAGAAGTGTGTGTAGGCTAAGACACTGCTGAACTGCTATCTCTGTAATTGCTTCCTACATTCTCGCCAATGGCTCGGTCAATTGCACAGACAGGCGGAAAAAAAGGACAATAAGACCCTACTTAGCAAAGTTAAGAGTTCAGATACACAGAGTCAACAAAGATTACATTTCAGTACCATGACCACTCTTACGTAGAGCTGGGGGAGGAGGGGGTGCAGAAAAATCCAAATAAACATATATAGACACTAATATAGAAACATGTACAGTACCCATCAAAAGTCTGGACACACCCACACAGGAAGGGTTTCCTTTGTTTTGGGCCATTTTCCTCATATTGTGACTGTACAGTACCAGTCAAAAGTTTAGACACATCTCATTCCATTTTCTACATTGTAAATGAATGTGGAAGACATTAAAGCAATGAAGGAACACATGGAATGATGCAGTAAACAGAAAGTGTTTACTTTAGATTCTTCAAAGTAGCCACCTTTTGCTTTGATGACAGCTTTGTACTGGAATGGTTTTCAGCCTCATTAACAGTTCATTTGTACAACTGCTCGCCTTCTTAATGTGTTTGAGACCATAACTTGGCTTGTGCAGAGGTAGGGGCTGGTACAGTGAAGAGCCCTATTCCACAAATGACTAATGACATGTGTCCAAAGCTTTGATGGGTACTGTACACTAACATATACACTTTATATATGTTACACAGTCCAATGGTTTGGACATCATTAATAAAACCATATAAAGTTGTGTGTATATAAATGGTCATTTGTGTTCAGTGTTGGAATGATATGGTCAAATTGTGTTCGTATATTTCAGAATGTAAATACAAATATAAACTAGAGGTCTGCATTTCCAGGAGGAAACGCGAGATGTTGCGCCGCCTAAACCCCCGTCCCCCGATCCGCGTCTTAAAATGTGGAAAAGACAGCCAGTATATTGTGAATGAGGCATTCTTTAAAAATTCCACCTTAAGAAACCCTGGATAATTAAGACGTCCCCCTTAAAAATGACCTTTAAAGTGTTACAGACTGCCTGTGTATTTCTGTGGCCCTCACACCTCTCCCCCTCAGTGTCTGCCTCTGCCCCTCCCCCTCCCCCCTCTCTGTCTCTCTCACACGCACGCTCACAGAACACAACTGACAGACTCAGGATTCAATGAATTTCGACCGGGGGGACCCTTCAAAAAATGACCCGTAGCTCGAAAACTTTTCCCAACCAAAATTGAACGAAGCATACCGTAGCGACAAGGAGAGTCTGGCGCTCGAGATGGTGTAAAACTTTTTTCAGTTTGAGCGAGAATTGATGGTGTAAAGATGAGTTAAAAAAGGGCAAATTTGAGAAAATTTGGCTTTCTGAAAATACATTGAACTCTATGGGAGCCGAAACGTCCTACTGCCAAACAAATCTTCATAACTCCAGAACCGTATCTTCAAATGATTTCAAATCTACATATTTTAGAAAGGGGAAGTTTCTCTACCATTTGAAAGTAAAATGAAGTCTGTAGGTGAAAGTATAAGGAAGTTATG
The DNA here is from genome assembly GCF_029633855.1 of Hoplias malabaricus. Taxonomy (NCBI): domain Eukaryota; kingdom Metazoa; phylum Chordata; class Actinopteri; order Characiformes; family Erythrinidae; genus Hoplias; species Hoplias malabaricus. Next base: position 52,030,995 of record NC_089804.1, read on the forward strand.
GCAAAATGTTCGGCTAAAAGTTGAATATCGAAAAAGGACAGGCATATTCATTTCAATGTATTCCTATGGGAGCGTACCCACCCTCCGAACAAATGCTTATAGCTCAGAAATGATATCCCAAATGGCTAAACTGCATATACCGTTGCGACAAGGAGAGTGTAAGGAAGAAGCTGGTATAAAAAATTAGCAGTTTGAGCGAGAATTGACCGTGTTATGACGAGTTAAAAACAGGAGAAAAATTTAGAAACCGCACTCTGAGCCGCTCCAAAAATACATTGAACTCTATGGGAGCCAAAACCCTCCCTAGTGCCGAACAAAAATTCATAACTCAAAAACCGTATTTTCGATTATGTTCAAATTTACAGATGCTAGAAAGGACAAGTTTATGTACCATTTAAAATTTAAATGAAGTTTCTAGGTGAAAGTATGAGGACGTTATGGCGAATTGTTCTGCTGAAAAGTGAAAAAACGGTTTTGGCCAGTGAACCCAGAGTGTCTATGACGTCACCCACTGTAAATGTCTTCCATACAAGTGAATGGAGGGATATTCAAGGAGGAATAGAAAGAGAAGGATGAGTGCGAGAGGTCCGAAAACGGAAGTGACGGGTCCCGGTACGCCCGGGTCCGACCGTCTGAAATCTCGTGTCCGTAGCTTGAAAATTGACCGAGTTAGAGCAGTTCGAAAATTAATTCCATAGAAATGACTGGGGAAAAACAGAGCGAAAAACGAGTGTAGCGGACGAACGAGTGCGGGTATCGGAAAGCTGTATACAAGCCCACATCGTCGCTATAGGATGCACGATTTCCAGGTGGAACGGAGTCGATAGCTCGAAAGCTGCGGGACTAGTTAGGCGGACAAGGAAACGTGGAATAATAATAATAAGAAGAAGAAGAAGAATATGACTTTCGGATAACAATATATTGCGCGCTGCTGAAGCAGCTTGCGCAACATAAAAATAAAATATATTTGAAAAATACTAAAGCTCTCCAAAAAATGCATTTTTTTTTCTTCAAAACTTTCTGCTATAGCAAAAGGCCTGATTGCACAGGTATACATGTGTGTTTTTAAACAGAAATATCCTGCTGTAGATTGGGTGCTATCCATGGTGCTGGAAAAAATCACATCCAAGGTTCCAGTTCATTTTATTGAAATTCATTCATTCATTATCTGTAAGCTCTTTTCCAATTCAGGGTCGCGGTGGGTCCAGAGGCTACCTGGAATCATTGGGCGCAAGAGATATAAGGACTGTCCCATGATGCCCCACAGCTCCCACTGAATATATATTGTTATTTCATAGAGTTGTTGTTATTGTGTTTTTACTGATATATTTATGTGGTTTAGTGTGTGGCCTAAGCAGCCCTTCGAACTCGGATCAGGTTGTGCCTCCAAACATGAGGGAGATGAAGAGCAGAGCCCTGCTGCTCACATCCCTGAAGAATAAGTTAAGGGGTGTAGGTAACTTAACAATGCATGTGAATGACTAATCTGAATATAATTAACATACTAATACGTGGGAACAAGTTAATAAGGCAAGTGGACTCAAAAATGACTCAATAATGTGTGGGAATGACTTAAAAAAAATTTATTAATTCATACCCATGCATTAAATATCTCGTCCCCACGTATTATGAATTGTTTTGCAGGCTTTAACAGACTAGGCCGGGACGTCAGCGGTAGTGCTGGGGGAGGAGGTGTTTCCGTGAGTAGAAGCGACTCCTCTTCAGAAAGTTTTGCTCCCAGTGAAAATGGGCTCCAAAGCACGCGCTGTTTTGCCCTTTTAAGGAAAGGCTCGCGCTGGTGATGTCAGGATGCTCGTGTGCGTGGTCATCTCGGCTGGAGAGCGGGGCTCTGTCACCTCAAACCACACCTACAGCTCGGCGTCTGATTGGACTTGCGCACATGTTGCAGTCATTTAACTGCGCGAGGAGCGCGCATCTGGATCTGTGTGCGCCTCTCCTCACAGAGCTCAGCTTTACCTGGGAACAGCGACTCCGACAGACAGGTAAGAGCTCTACCCTGCTGCAGAACACCGTTTCAGGTGTCGTCTGTTCTGTGCGTCTCTGGGAACCTGCGGAGTTTAACATCCTGCAAAAAACTCATCAAAGGCAAAAGTGTCCTGATCTTTGCACGGGTCACGTTTTATGATTTTTCTCTCTATTGTCTTAAATTTAGAAAAGAAATCGAGAAACTGTGCGTTAGTTTGTTGTCAGTGAAGGACGTGCGGAACTTACGTTCACGTAGAAACCAACAAAAACCTGGTTTGACCTGAAGTGCAAAAACTTTTGCACGCGACTGTAGTAATGCATTATAATGACGAGTTAGCATACAGGCCTATTTAAATTCATCCTACGAAACATGGAATTAAAGTAGAGGCGATAAAACAGACTTCACAAACGTTTCTGAGCTCTCAGAGAAAGATAAAAGTCATTAGAGAATACAAAGATTTCATAGGAAACAAACAAAAAAAAAACGCAGGGCGTCACTTAAAACACACTTTAATATTGTTACTCAGTAAACTCGTTTTAATTTTGTAGTTCGGTGTAAAGCCGTTTTAATTACGAGTCTGTAAAGGTCGCGGTGCGCAGTGGAGACGCCGTTATTTGAGGAGCTCACCCAGTAAACAAGGTTCAAAATAGGTCTAAAAGTAGTTTGTCCGTCAAGGACATATTTTAAACGTCAATGGACGTCCATAATAAGCTAGTTATCAAGTGGTGACCAATCGATAACGTCAGTGGACGTCCAAAATGCGTTTTATACAGGTAATTTATTTCGTGACCAATTATTAACGTCAATGGACGTCCAAAATACGTCTAATAGTCGTCTTTTCAATGTCTGTGTTTGGACGTCTTTTCAACATTCATTTTCAACCTTAAGAGAACGTTGATTAGACGGCAGTCATTACGTTAATTCAACGTTGAATCAACAGCTAAATGTTTACTGGGCACGCGCCACAGGTTTTATGAGAGAATTTGTGGCGGCGTCCAACACCACTGATGTTAACAGACTGTACTGTCTTATTGTGTAGTGTGCTTTTCCGGTTTTTAATCGTAAATGTATCTGTTGTATTCACCATGTACTACACATTAGGACACCCACGGGTCAGGGTCACGGCGCTGTGTCTCAGCTCTAACTTTGAAACCACCCTTCTCCCTCAACACTCACCCTAGACCCTCACACTACACTAACGATAAACTTAACACCGACCCTACAACAATAATTCAAAGGTATAAAGCCTTTGTCGTGGGTAGAAAGCGGCTTTATTACACGTGTTAGGCGCGATACTGCGGGTATTTGGCGCAGTTTCTGTGCATTCAGTTTCTCTCTCTCTCTCTCTCTCTCTCTCAGTCTGTGAGGATGTACCGAGCTTTTTTATTGTTCGCGCTCCTGCTCCTCGTGCTGGAAGCTCGGGTCAGTCACTCGAGCTGCGAGGACGGAGAAGCACACAGAGCCCAGTCTGAGGTAAGCCAACGTCCCGAATATTGCCAGTAATTTACACAACACACAATGCTGAGGTGATATGCTCTCAACGGAAATTAAGAGCACACACCATATATATTTTTTTATTTTGAATTATTTATATTTATATTTATATTTATATATATATATATATATATATATAATTAAAACTAAATTAAAAAATGGAAGAGAACTGGACACGAGACCAGACGGCATTATATTCAACGATACACGTTTAAACCTGAGCTGTGATTTGGTCCAAATTTACAGGGACTTCTTTTTTTAGGACGACATACCCCCTTTTAATCCGATGTAGACAACAGAGTGACGTCTTTTCACCATTCATTTTTCAAACAACTCTCAACGTTGGAACTACTTTCCAACTAGTTTTGTTGAGTTGCTGGGTTCCAAATAGCAAATGAGATAGAGGCTTATTGACTCCGACAGAAATTAAATATAGAATAGCAGATATCAGACTAATTTACTAAAGAGTGTACTAGAAAACAGCACTTAGAGCATTAGTGTTCCTTCTTTAGTGCAGTGTGTGATTTACGACAACGTTCCATTTTGAATATGTTCGTTTACGTTAAAAGTGTCACGTGATTTCACACTCCGTTGGCCTGTATGTTACATTTACACAGGGCTTGTCAGAGGTGTAAAATGAGTAATACATTATGTAATTAACTATTTATGTAATTAATTATTTCACTAAACTTTTAACAAGCATAAAAAGGGCAACATTTTAACCATACAAAATAAGAGCACCTGTCCCTTGCCAAATACTGAGCCCACACTTTTTTTTCCTTATCAGGCCGCAATATACCAAGAGGATTTCACTTTTTAATTATGTTACATTTACTTATTAATGTTTTTACAGTGGCCGTGACATGATTACAATCCATAATTAAACCATAAACATTTTGAGCCATTCATAAGCCCTTTATATGAGCCGTCATGTCATAAAGTGTAACCATTTCTAATTTGTGTGCAGGAAGATCCAAGCTTTCGACTCTCAACACGGAACTTCCTCAAACGATATAATGACATTGATTATGACAGTTTTGTGGGTTTAATGGGGAGAAGGAGTGCAGGTAAGTGTGACTCTTTAACCCTTTAACTGCATGAATCTTTAATCCCTGAACACCTCCTACTCCCTAGTCATAGTGCACTACAGTTCATGAAACTGGGTTCTTCACCCAACGCACCTAATGCTTGAAAGAGTGGTGCAGTTAATGGCTGAATATTAATATATTTATATTAGACAAATAAAGCCCTTTGGATGCAGCTAACATTTCAAGACCAGTGCACTACTTAGAGCAGCCATTTGAGATTCAGTCTTTAATTAAACAGTATTTTCTCCTCTGTGTTTATGTCTAAGCCTAAGTGCTCACTCTTGATAACGTTTGTGTTATTTGCTTTCAGATGCTGATGATATTCCGCCTCAACGCAAAAGTAAGAGCAGTCTCTTTTTTTCTGTTCCTCTCAGTGCACCTCTCTCTGAAATGGCTCAATGTGCTCATTTTCTGTTCTTTCAGGAGAAATGCATGACATCTTTGTTGGACTCATGGGCCGACGGAGCAATGATGCTGGTGAGCTTTCACTGATAAAAGCAGTGCATTGAATTCAAATGAATATGGCCTGGATTCCCACTTGAAAAATTATATCAGCTAATTCTAAGTATATTGAAGAACAAAACCGTGTTGATGTGTTTTACTGATATTGAATCAGACAAACATCTGTATCAGGTAAATAAAGTGAAATTGATTGAAATCAGATTTACTCCAAAAATGTGTACATCCATGGAAACTAGTTTTTGAAAAGGAGAGTAAAGAGAATAATATTTTCTTTCTTTTCTCCATTTTTTTAACACAGAAGCTGTTCTTCACATTGTGTGAAATTCTCATGATGAATGGACTTGGAAATGTTCCAAATTTTTTACACTGATTACCATGTGAAGTCAAGAAGGGGTTGGACGATGAAACTGAAACACCTGGTTGTAGACCACAATAATTTATGAGTATGGTGTAGGGCCTCCTTTTGCGGCCAATACAGCGTCAGTTCGTCTTGGGAATGACATACACAAGTCCTGCACAGTGGTCAGAGGGATTTGAAGCCATTCTTCTTGCAGGATAGTGGCCAGGTCACTACGTGATGCTGGTGGAGGAAAACGTTTCCTGACTCGCTCCTCCAAAACACCCCAAAGTGGCTCAATAATATTTAGATCTGGTGACTGTGCAGGCCATGGGAGATGTTCAACTTCACTTTCATGTTCATCAAATAAATCTTTCACCAGTCTTGCTGTGTGTATTGGTGCATTGTCGTCCTGATACACAGCACCGCCTTCAGGATACACACATGGTCTTACTGGTGCAATGTGCAGTTAATGAAGATTGGCCACCAGGCTGCTCCAATTTAGCCATGAAACCTCCCACACTACAATGACAGGTGTTTGTCTAACCCCTGTAGATATATATAAGGTAAAGGTACAAAAAAAAAACATTGACTTCGTGGAAATGGAAACTTGGAAATTAGTGTAAAAAGATTTTATTCCAAGTAATTTTGGAACATTTCTGAGTGTGTGTGTGTGTGTGTGAGAGAGAGAGAGAGAGAGAGAGAGAGAGAGAGAGAGAGAGAGAAACATTGTGGTGGGCACTTACTTCATGTCACACTAACCCTATCACATTGAGTGAGCTGTGCTGTGTTTACTCTGACAGATTCTGGCCGTCCTTGGAGGAGAGAGCAGCCAGATACCAGAGGCTTGTTCTTTAACAAGTGTAGAATGAGGTTAGTTCTGGTATTTGTCATTACAACCCCTCAAATACAAGTGTGTCAGAAATGGTTTTTGGAGCAATGCCATGGAAGAACCACATTTGATCTCCTAAAGCAGTGGTTTTCAAGCTACACTCAGGTTGTCCACATTTTTTCCTATACTTTCAAGGGTTGTGTGATGTGAATAACCCAAAACCATGTGGGGTCCCTGTGGCCAGTGTATCGACCACTGCCCTAAAGAGTCCTCTGCTGAAAAGAAACGTTGGACCTAATTTAATGAAGAATCTTGACGCTTTAAGAAAATCCACTTGGTGTAAAAGGCCAGAGCCATACATTTAAGCCAAGAACTATGTAAAATGTATCTTACTATTTTAGAATGTGATTTGAAGATTTTAAAAGTGACGGACATTTTCTGTGCTACATGCAGAGAGTCAAAAAATAATCACTTAATGTAATTTACTGTAGAGAGTTTATTCCATATCATTAACTGATCTACTCATGAAACATTCATACAACATAAAGGATAGATGCTGTGCTCAAATCACAGAGAAATGATACATTATTTCTGGCGGCAAGAAAATAAACAGAAACAAATGACCTGAAAGATGCCAAAAGTGTTCATTAGAGATGAAGTCATTCATTCAAAAAAGGTGACACTTGTGGCTTTTCTGTTTCAGATTTCGTCGTGGGTCATAGACAGCGATGTTACTTCCCACCCTTAGGACCATCTGCACCTTTCTCTCAAGATCTTTCCTCATCACACCACACCGTGGTGCAAGATAAAAGAGCGAAATACTAATTTAACCGAGGCTAACAATCAAATGAAATTGATCAATAAAATATGACTTACTTTGATTTATGTTGACCTGCAGCTTTAAATGACATAGACTGTATATACACCAGTAGACAGAATTAAACCTCCAGATACACCCTCTTAATTTTGAGTATTTTCATTTTCCACCATTTATTTTTCTTTCTAATGTACAAAAAAAACATGATTTTTGTAAATAAAGATATTATTTAATTGATCTCGTCATCACTCAGTTGCTACAAAATATGCAAAGTCAACACGTGTGGTAATACATTTGAAACAGCAGTATGAGTAGCGTGTGGAATATTATGCTGTGTATTAGATCAGCTACTGGCGCGTTTTGTTTTGTTTCTAAAGCACAGTATCAGTTCGAGAGCACTGTAAACCCACATTATTCAGCTACAGTTATAAAGCCAATTCACAAAGGTTTGTAAGGCATTAGATGCAGCACATCTAAAGTTCACTATGTAGATCAGCCCTTAAAACTGTCACTTGGTATAAAGCAAAGGCCTAATACAACCCACAAACTGAGGGAATGCCTTGTCTTTCTATTGTTTGGAATAAACCTGAAGCCTAACACCCATTGGATAAAGGTTAATCATGTGACCAGAACCAAGCCACTAATACACAACTGATTACATGAGAGATATGAAAATTACTTGTCATTTAACTGTCACTGATGTGTAGAATTGCTCAGTTTGAGGCAGTGTTATAAAGAGAAATAAATACTGGCCGACAGTTTAATTTTACTCAGCCAACAACAATCAGTTTCAATACATTTCAATAAACTTCACAGATGTGATTCCTTAAGTAAATAAGAAGTGCAGAAAACTCAGGGCGCTTAAGTACACCACCTTACAATTATCTCTGATCTGCTCCTCAGTATTCTGACCAATCCCCTAACTCTCAAAAGAATTAAAGCAAAATTGAATTATTATAATATAAAATTTAATTGAAATAATAATAATAACTGAAAATAATGCCTCTCATGAAATAAATAATTTCTGTTGTTTTTTTTTAGAATATATTTTTGTTTCTTTTTTAGAAATTTGATATTCAGGGGTATTTCTGGATATTCTGGTAGAGAACCAACACTGTTATCATCCAACAGACGGTACTTAAAGCTTTTGCCCTTAAAAGAGATGAGAGAAAATCACCCAAACCCTTTATTGAGACCTAAAATGCACTAGAGTTTCTGCCAGTCCTTCCACTATGAGAAGACAACTCAACACTGTGGGTCTGAAAGGAAGTGTAATAATAAATTACATGTATTTATCATAAATGTAGATAGCGTAGTAGGGAAATATCACAATCCAAAATGCTGTGTAGCCCAGGACTAGGCTTAATCCCTGTCTGGAAAACCATCCCTGAAAGTATTAAGTCTTACTAGGACAGGATTAGTTTTACCTGCGGACACTGGACAAAATAATTACTATCACAGTATCTTGATCAGATTTTATTAGTCATTTTTCCAGAGTGCGCTCCTGTTTCAGAAAAGATTCTGGAGTCATTTACCTACTGTAAAACAAGCAGAGACAAATAACCCCAGGTTTATTAATCCCATGCAAACTGACGTGTGACCCAAAGGATCACTCAGTGGAGAGAAATTCTGGTGGCTGTAGGTAGGTTTAGGACACAGTAGAAGCTACAAACATGTTATGAATGTGTCTTACTCATTAAGTGACTCCTGACTGTTTGGTGTGACTGTAATTGTACACCTAGAGACTCGTGTGGTAGGTGTACCAAAGGAAATGACTGAGGAGGAGTATTTTAAGAGGCATTTCACCTGTATTTTTTAGATTTTGGTGTTCGATAAGCTGAGCATTCCTTCGAAAATATTTGTCAATTTCCAGTCTCTTGGTACAAAAATATTTCAGTCCTTTGCTGAAAATCTTATTTTCCTCTGAGGGAGGATTAAGTGTATCCAGCTACAGTAAAAATCATACGCACAGTGTATTTCATAAGGACATTTGCTCTCCCTGAATCAATGGAGTAAATAAAGATGGAGAATATCAGGAGGTGAATGACTTAGAGGAAGAACACAATATACTTCAATGTGACAGAGACAATGGAAACTGATGACAATGCTAATACATGGCTAAGGTCCCTGTGACAATGTTATTTCCATTATATTGCCCATGCATACATTCCCTGTCGCCCACGTACAACACAATCATATCAGCTTCTTCCCAGCTACACTTGTTTCTGAGTAGTGCTGTTGTCTGCTGCCTTTTTTTCTGGAGCTTCTTTTGCTACTTTGTTCACTTCTGTTTGTCCATTTAGTTCAGCCTTGTCCTGGCTGTTTGCTTTTTGTTCTTTTGCTACTGGAGGAGACATATTCTCAGTGGCCACCACTGTCCTTTCAGTGTGAACGGCTGTGTTAAGAATGGATGGTTCCGGAGGCCTGTAGCGATGCTGGTACCCATATGGCCGCAGGTGGTAGGTGTAGTACTCTAGAGTGTACATCAGCTCAGGGTCCACATAATGAAAAGATACAGCAAGATCAGAGCAGCACTGAGGGCCCTGTAAAAGAACATTGAGGATGAAGACGGCTAGAAGTTTGCAGTTTGGAAAATGCAAATAATAATTATGAAGAAATACACAGTGTTTATTACATTTACTTTGACTTCTCCATCATTGCACATATTTCCTAACATCCTACACAATGTACATAGAGCAGTTTCTGGACTGCTGAGTCCAGAGTAGCAAAGATAAAGTGGTTGTGGATATGGCAAACATTAGGCCTCTTTTGTTGCAGAGTAAAGTTTAAGTGGCATTTGTGAATGCAAATCCTTATTGTAGTACTTTAAAGAGTTTTGTCAAATAATCCCTTGTCCACCTGGTTACAGCAGCTATTGATGAATGACTGTTCTTAATGCAGTGCTGTCTGAGGGCTTGAAGTTCACAGGTGTTCAGTGTTTGCTTGCGCCCTTGCACTAAAAGTCTTCCCAATTCTTTGAATTGTTTATGCACTAGAGGGAGAAATACACAAATCCCTTCCCATCTTTCTTTTGAAACACTGTTTTTAAACGTCAATACGCTTTTCACTCGTTTATTGACAAACTGACATTCAGTCAGTCACAAATCAGACATGACTCACCCTTAACTGCCCCATCAAAAGTTTCTTGGAATGTCTTGCAGGCATGAAATGCAGGGCTGCGGTGGGTCTGGGGCCCAACAGGAACCATTGGGCACAAAGCTGAACACACCCCAGAGGGGGCGCCAATCCCTCACAGAGTGACAGACACACAAACACCCACTAATACAGCCACACTATGGACACTTTATAGTAGCCAAACCACCTACTAACAATTTTTGGATCGAAGGTGACCACACCAAACTCCTCACAAACAATTCCCTGGAGCAGGGCTCAAACCAACAACCCAGGACCTTGTACTAGTACACTACCTGTTGCAGACCAGACAAAACATGAAATATATTGGGGTCTGCAACAAAATCAAAATAAATAGAATGTAATAAATGTAAAAAATCCTCATTTCCCCCTCATTTTCCATATTGGGGCAACTTTTCTTTGGGGTTGTAATAACAATCCAAATATACCCTATAATACTGCACATGAAGGTCAGCATTATGTAATCATAAGATATGACTTAAATACATCAGCAATGAGATTTCCCAAATTAATATCTGCAAAAATTTGTCATTTCAGAGCACAGACTAAAATGAAAACCAATAACCACGCTTTATCAAATCCTACAATTAAAGGTGCACTACCGATATTTTGACACCAAGGGTTGCACTAGCATATCAGAGCTAAACAGAAACAATTATTCAGCAACAACCTTCCCTTCAGCCTCCCCCTTTCTCCTGCTCAACCACACATCCAGCCATGTTTGTTTATCTTCTCATAGCTAAGAAGAGCAACACTGACTGCCAACTGAGATTATAACATTCCCAACAAACTCAATATCTATAAAAGCTAATGTAATCATGTCAGTCACTCATTAAAAAAGACATGGACGCTTATAATAATAAAAAAAGTCATATTTACTTTGTGCTATTCCATCACCCAAAGAGGTCCAGAAAACACCAACCCAAAGGGTACAACCAACAGGGAAAATAGAAGTCCAGGGAGAAGTGGAGTTGTTAATGTGCTCAGGGAACTCACTGTTTGGACACAAAGTGTAATCATTCTCATTCGGTGTGAAAGAAGTGAAATGACGGCATGAATTAGAGCTCAGCACCGGCGCAAGTGAGCACTGCTCACCAAAGCATAGGCGATAAATCAGACATTCTCCTTCGGCCAGGAGAGTAGAAAAAGCATGCTCCTACAGGTTTGATGCACAGGAAAACAACATGACTGAGTAAGACACAGCGAACCGAGTGGCTCTCCCTCTTTGCAGCAGATAGCGTCTCATTCAAATTTCCCATTCAACATTGAATGGTGCCAATGAACATTGGGTTTTAACACTGAGAAAAGTAAATAAAGCCCTGTGAAATTCCCTGAAAGGAAAAGAAACATCATTAGGGTAACCTTACAAGTTCAATTTAGAGAACCTGTTTAAGGTGGAATAGGAAATCTGAATACGGAACTATAACCTCAGCCTAGCATAAAAAGCTTCGTAAATGCCCTAAGATGTACATGAACAACACAGAGCTAATTCACAACACAGTGCTCCTTTTAAGGTAGAATGGGAAATCCGAATAAGAAACTGGCTAACGAGATGCTAACTTCAGGCTCGTGCATTAAAGCAGTATGTAACTACAACACTGATTAATGTGGAATGTGAAAATCTGTTCTCCCATTTTGCCAGACGACACACTGTAGAGAGTGAAGCGGGAATTTACCTCATGAAGGAAGTGAAAGACGAGAAAGCAGTATTTCCCTGTGCACCATCACCTCAAATCATAAGGGAGAGGAGTAGCTGACCAAGGAGAGCGCTTCTAGGAGAATAACCATAAGTTCGGAATCTGATTGGAGCCTTTCAACAGAACGTAGTGTTCTGAATAAATTGTTGTCCTGAGTATTTGGCAGTGGTATCCACCGTCTTCCATAGGGAAAGCTTTGTCATTTTGCCTGTCCCTCTGGGGAGGGCAAAACAAATGTGGGGAGGGCCCAGTTTCCACATGCCGCCCCAAGGGTGAAAGCAAGTCCTTGAGAACAGCAAAACAGAGCAAAGTGTGGTTTCTTTCTGTGCTCAGGACGCCTTAACTCCACTACACCTTTACACTGAAAAGAGTCGTCTGATGCTATATAAATGTGTTAAGTCTTGTATAGTACACCTTCCATCCATCCATCCATTATCTGTAACCCCTTATCCAATTTAGGGTCTCGGGGGGTCCAGAGCCTACCTGGAATCATCGGGCGCAAGGCGGGAATACACCCTGGAGGGGACGCCAGTCCTTCACAGGGCATAGTACACCTTTAAGATTCATATAAGACTAGCAAACCCACTTCTGATAACATGTATGACAGGTGAGTTAAACATCTGAAAAACAACAAATGTTTTTGGTGTGAATGTTTGAAGGTGGGCTCGCTGTTGTAGCTGGAAAATTATGCAGTCTTCAGATCTTCATTACAAAGGAGAAAATCCATTAAATGATTGGCAAATGCTAGGCTTGCAGCCATGACAGATTGACACCACACAGGGATTCTGCGGTCAAATTGATTCCTACTCCTGGTATCCATATGGGCAGGCTTGGCTCCAAAATAACCTTGCCTTCTTTTTGGGTCTTTAAGCTTCTTAAAAGCTTATTCATGATTTCTCTGAATGAATCCGTCTTGCTGGCTATACTTTTTCCTATCTACCTTCAACTATTGCAAACAGAATTGCCTTTTCCTATAAACTGACTCTAGAACTCTTCTAAAACATTCAAAGTAAGATTTGGTGTTTTGTAAACATTTTTCACGTAACATATTTCGTGCTATTTCCATATTCTAAAGATCTGATATATACAATATTAAATCAGCACAATTTAGAAGCAATCAACATTTATGAGCAGAAATTAATACGTAGAGGGCTTAGGAAATTTACAGCAAGGTTTGAATGAGAGTTCTCATAACAAGAATACAAGATTTAGTACGTGTAAAAAGATACTAATCACTGCTTATATTATCATCAAGGCTCATAATTATGATGGTTTTCTTTTATCATACTGTAATTTAGATTTTTCTTGCAAAAAAAGACTCAACAAAAGCGCTAATGATAATAGCTCCATCATAAATCAGACAGTACTACCATAATCACTGTGAAGAGATTATGTAAAGTTTAGTCAGTACAGAGCACTTCTTTTTGTAAGGCTTTTGCCGATTGTACTTAATTTTAACTCTTCATTACCAAATTACAATTTGAGGAGAATGAGATATTTTCATTCACCACAGGAACAATACAGTTCCAAAAGAAAAAAAAATGACAACGCACTCCTCAAGGATAGTCACACATCCCTTCATGAAACACTCGCAATAAAATCCAGACAATAAACACTGCCTCAAATAATCTGAGTGTCAGTGGGGAATAACAGTGAAATGTCTGTACACTTCTGTCCTGCCCTCATATTGTAGTTGAGGGACAAACAATGCAAAACCTTTGTACACATGCTATTGATGAGTGCCTAGGGCACGTATATTATTTGAGCATATTTCCCTTGAGCATAAAGTAATAACTTAAGAAACTGCAAGAATATTGAGTTTTCTGAGCCCTTTGATGCTTGAATGACAGTTTCATTAGTGATTTTAAAAGCTTTAAAATATTAGGGATGGACAATATGAATGTGTTACTCATAGGAATGTACTAACATTGATATTTATTTACATATCTATTTAGATATTTATAGATACAATGAATAACAATAGGGAAGAAAATGCGATGAGAGAGAGAGAGAGAGAGAGAAAGAAAGATATGACATTTATGACAGCAGAGGGGTGCATTTGTACTGATAGAAAAGGTAGGTTTATAGATGAGATTTAAAAAAAAAATAAGAAAAGCAGAGGAAGAGAGTTTGTGGTAAAGATTTCCAGAGCTTGGGTGCCATAACACTGAATGATCTAACACCAGCAGTAACTAATCTGAACTTGGGTACTGACAAGAGACCACTATCAGTAGACTATAGAAGTAATTAAATACTGGTCTCAACATCTGTCTTTAAAGCAATCACAGATCAAAGCATCAACCAACAGCTGCAATAAAATAAAGTATCTGTAGTTGGAGCAAGAATAAACTATATGGACAGAAGAATTGGGACACATTACACCTATAGACATGTTTATGACGTCCCATTATGGAGTTGGTTCCTCCATTTGCAGTTGTAACAGTAGGTTTGGAACTCAGAAGTTATTAAGTCAGCAGAGCATCTGCAACTTATACACAGTGTGCCCTTCAGCACTCATCAGGCGCACACTGTAAATTTGTGTGGTAGGCTACTTTGTGGCTGAGTTGCTGTGGTTCCTAGATGCTTCCACTTTTCAGTAATGCCATATATACACACACACACACACACACGTGTGCAAAGATCTCGGATATTACATTACCATCTGTATCTGTCACCTCTGCTTCAAATATGCTGCCAGTACCTTCACAATAGGAAAATAGCAGTATGACAGCCTTACCTCTATAATGTCAATGTAGTAGAATATTACGTCTACACAATAGTAGGAGAGTCTTGCATCTTCAATAGGATACTAGCAGTGGGGTAATCTTACCTGTATAATAGGATGTATCTGTAGAAAAGAGAATCTGTAGAAAATGTATCTGTAGAAATAGGAGAATCTTACCTCTACAATAGGATAGTAGCAGTAGTTCCAGTACCAGAAGCTCTTGGAGAACTTGCCAGTGAGGTGGTGCTCAGGAACGAAAGGGTGAAACGTTTCTCTGTGCATCGTGTCTCTGGAGTCTCCTGCCAGCACTCCCATCTTCTCCAAACACTGGCCCATGGCCAGGTCCTCCACTGAGGTAGTGTGAGTGCACACTTTAGTGCTAAACCCCTCCACAAACCTACGCAGCGCCTCTTTACTGAGCACATAACCAGCGCCGCCACTCATGTAACCC
Source organism: Hoplias malabaricus (assembly GCF_029633855.1). Classification (NCBI taxonomy): domain Eukaryota; kingdom Metazoa; phylum Chordata; class Actinopteri; order Characiformes; family Erythrinidae; genus Hoplias; species Hoplias malabaricus. The sequence goes on from NC_089804.1 coordinate 52,046,038, forward strand.
TGCTTGGCATAGGGCTTAAAGCGCTTGCCAAAGTAGATGGGCTCCTCTGAGGAGTAATTGGACAGGACCCAGCGCAGATTGTCCACCACCACGAACGTGTCATCATCAGCTTTGAGGAACCAGTCTGCATCCTCTCCATGGTTCTTCAGGGCATAGTGGAAGGCACGGATGGTCTTCCAGTAAAGCTGATCCCTACCCTCCCCTGTTCCCAGGCCCACGGTGGGGAAGCTGCGGTCCTCAACCGAGCTCATGAAGAGCACAGTGTTGCAGTGACGACTCCAGGTCACTTTTACGTGACGGGCTTTCGATTGCAGATTGCTGGGCCCTGTCATAACCCAGCATAGGATGCGCACCCTTTTATAGAGCTCATCTGCGACATGACTGTCCTCTCCTATAAAACAGCATTGCAGTGTATTTATCAGTAACTGAAAATACAAAGTGTATCTGCTCTAGTTATTCTATAATTGTGTATGAAGTAGTCTGAAAGAACCTTGTGTACCATCAACCACAATGACGTCTGTTATCAGCATCTGTTACTTATAACTGTTCTTATTTTTCCAATTAAAGCCAAGGTTAAAAGAAAAAAAATACCATCTCACTAATTAAGTATTCAAAAAATATAAGGGGAATAGTTCATCTCATAGTTCAAACACCTGAGATGAAAACAAAACAACAGAGAGGTTTAATATGAAAGGGTGCGTAGCAAAGAAAATAATGCATTCAGAGTCTTTTGTCCTGTTGGTTGTTATAGGGACAAGTAGTTTGAATTGTCCTGAGCCTCTCCGACTTAATGGGTTTTTAAATTAATATCTCAGTCCAAACCTTTATGTAATAATTATAATAAAACAAAGACTCAACTTACTATTTCTCTTTGTCATTATCATACACCACATTACATATAGTGTCCAGTAGAGGGAAGCATTGATGCACCTGTGTGATGAGGGTGATTGAGGTTGATGAGAGCGGATCCATCCACCTTCCAGCTGAGGTTGTCTGTGCTCAGCAGAACCTCATCCCTCTCACCACTGTGCCACAATCTGAAACTCTGCTCAAACCACATCTGCCTGAGGAAGAAGTACAGCGTGCAGGAGCCCACCACAAAGCCCAGGAGGAAGGCAGATCTGGGATTCACCACCTTCATGGCCCTGTTTCTATCTGCTTGCCTGCCTTAGTGAAGGGTTGGGAAAAGAGGGGAAAGATTTCCTGATGAATTAAGTGCATAACCAATTTTAAAAAGGCCTTATTAAAACTTATTTAATAAAATAAAGAAATACAGTCTAAAAATACTCTTTAAAAGGTGAAGATTGTAGAGTGGACGTTTAACAAAAGTTGGTTTACCCTTTCATAAAAACACAAAATATATTCCTTCATTCATTTGTAACCGCTTATCCAATTCAGGGTCGCGGTGGGTCCAGAGCCTACCTGGAATTATTGGGCGCAAGGCGGGAAGACACCCTGGAGAGGGCGCCAGTCCTTCACAGGGCATCACAGACACGCACACACACACATTCACTCACACACTCACACCTACGGACACTTTTGAGTCGCCAATCCACCTACCAACGTGTGTTTTGGACTGTGGGAGAAAACCGGAGCACCCAGAGGAAACCCACGCAGACACAGGGAGAACACACCACACTCCTCACAGACAGTCACCCAGAGGAAACCCACACAGACACAGGGAGAACACACCACACTCCTCACAGACAGTCACCCGGAGCGAACTTGAACCCACAACCTCCAGGCCCCTGGAGCTGTGTGACTGCGACACTACCTGCTGCACCACCGTGCCGCCCACAAAATATAACAAAAAATAATTTATAACACACATAATAAAAGTATACAAACACCTCATACGAAAGTGGAATAGTAAAATCTTAATTGTAGGCTTTCTGACATTTACCACAATAATTTATCCACATATTTCACAAATATTCAGAGTAACAAATGTTCTTTCTTGAAAAAAAGAAGCCATTATATATTTTTCAACACACGTGGACAACGAGAGCAAGACAAACAGTGGGGACAGTAAAGACGTGTTCTTAATTCCCAGGTGGAAAGTCAAACACACAGGTAAGATATCATATGGTCACAAATAATTTGATAAGATATGAGAGTTTAGAGGTGGTAGGCTTAAGAGAACACCACTGTTAATGTGTTACAGGTGGGGCTTTGAACTGAAATCTGCAAAGTGACAGAAAAGAAAATATTAAAGCTTATAGTAGAATTCCTTTTATCATGATTTTATTCCATGTAAAAATAATAAGAGACAGATCACTTTAAGGCAGACTATTTGGAAATAAACATCATATATGACCTCCTCTCCTCCCTAGATTATTGTTGTTTTATTTTTAAACAGCACCTTTAACAGTAGTAGCTCAGAATATGTGGCATTTACCTGCAATTTTGAAATTTCTTGATTTGGTCCAATAATCATCCAATAAAATTACCCATGGTAAGACAGTTTTGAGACACCAATCCACCTACCAACATGTGTTTTTGGACTGTGGGAGAAAACCGGAGCACCTGTAGGAAACCCACGCAGACACAGGGAGAACACACCACACTCCTCACAGACAGTCACCTGGAGGAAACCCATGTGGACACAGGGAGAACACACCACACTCCTCACAGACAGTCACCCGGAGGAAACCCACACAGACACAGGGAGAACACACCACACTCCTCACAGGCAGTCACCCGGAGCGGGACTCAAACCCACAACCTCCAGGTCCCTGGAGCTGTGTGACTGTGACACTACCTGCTGCGCCACCGTGCCGCCCCTAAAGGGAAATTAACTACAGCAAAATGAAGCCAAAACTTTATTTCTCTCAGCTATGAGAAGCTGGCACACAGGTTTTTCAGTCATTCTTAAACCGAAGCAACATTAACTGTATCATGGTCTGCCTATCCATAATGCACCCATGTGACCTTACTACAGCCTGAGCAACCAAGCCACCATGGAGCTAATCTAAGCTTTAGCTAATGATGAAAGATGTTTAAAGCTGGTTACCTTGGATGACTGACAAATCGTGGTATTTGCCTTAGCTCCCAGACACCTGCTGTATCTTGGCTTAAAGTCACATAGTTGCTCTGGATGTACTCAGTGAGCTGAATGAAAAGAAATCACAAGGAGCTGCGTGTTAAATGAGAACCCCAATAACTTACTATCCCATGCCATTTTAGTGCATAGAAACAGAGGTAGATGGCAATCTAAATGAAAATAAGTTACACGGGAGTGAGCACCGTTAATAAGTCAGCCACTCCACTTTTATCACGGTTGCAGATCAGTTCACTTCCAAATAAGAAAGGCATGTATCCACCGACCTTCTGCTGGCTCTCGTCTCCGGTGAACTGCCGTTTTGTGAGCCTTATTTTCAGTGTTCAGTGTGTATTTCCCGGCGTTATCTTCTCCCTCATTTACCCGCAGATCTGAGACCAAGACTGGCTCCATGTCTAAATACTAATATAATGCCTGCTCAAGAGTAAACACACCGGTAGTCGATAAATAAGGGCAAAACCCCAGTAGACATACCTAATATCCTCCAGTAAGGCCGTGTAATTCATTATTATTTACGGTTTATGTGGCCGTTTGTATATTTTTTCTGTGTCTCATTATATCGAGGCCTCCTTTGTGTATTTACATTCAGACCTGCAGCTCCGCGCAGCGTCACACAGTTCTGCTCTCTGATTGGAGAATCGCCGCAGAAGCTCCGCCCATAAAAAAGTACTCCGCTTCTTAAGATGCGGGCGTCTAGCTTGGAGTGGGCGGCCTGCACATAGAAGGTGTAACACATATTACCCCGCCCACATACATTTTCATTGGCTGTTAGATGCAGTACCCTGAATGGTTCGGTCCTCGCGTATGGTTCTGGTCAGAGCCGCGGTGGCTCTCTGCTGTTCAGTTAGAGGGCAGGTCAACAGGTGGGTGGGTCCATCGGTAACCCCGCCCCTGCTTCATTGGTTATAAAAATTACTGCAGTAAGACCGTGTCACTGCTCTGAAAATAAATGACTGAGGATTTATTAGTGTTTTAAGTGTACTGGCTACGTATCATACCTAACGTTACTTTAAAGTCAAAAGCTGAGAGTGTATTTTAAAAATGGGAGAAGACTTTTCAAAAAGCACTTAAAGGAGTTTCGTTATAAGTGTTGACTCAGATTTTCACAGCTCGTCCTTAAACTCTCATTGTTTGCGCTTAGATTTGCAACGTGCACCTTTCCGTCTGCTTGTGAACCATTTCGTGTTCTCTCTTGGATTTTCATCGCAATATCACTCCCAAAACCTCTCGGCCAATCAGAAGAGGGTTACTGATATTGGTAACTCTTTAAAATAAGACTACACTTATAATGGCCTATGACTATTATTATATGGTTGTCAATTAGTTTGTAAAAACCTTAAAAGTCATTAATAATCCTTTGTAACAAAGAGATCGGAAGTGCAACAGTGACCTTTTTGTCTAATAATGAAAGTGTCAGAGAACTTCCTGCAAATATCAAGAGAAAGAATAAGCTCAGACCTGAAAATGTGAATTTATTATCATTAATGTATAAAATGATGCCCTGTTGGTGGTTAATTCAATAAATTTTTAAACCTGTTAACAAATATGTGGTGAAGCTGACAGAGAAAGAGATAGAGAAAGAGAGAGAGAGAGATGATAAAGAAGCTCATGTCATGGAACAGCATACATGCACATGTACACCTACACATACCATAACAGCAGCAAAACGCACATCAAGAGGCTATTTTTAGTCAGTTAGGCCCAGATCAGACTACACAATATTTTTGTCTTTCACAATTGTCACTGTGTCTGGTTCAGAAATAATGCTGCCAAAAATGTGTATTTCAGGGAAATGTTGTGTTTTGGTTGGGAGACTGGAAACATTTGCTTAAAACCCATCTAGGACATTGCTGCATTTTTAACATTATGAAATGACTTTCATTCTACATCTGTACTACTATATTTAAAATTAGAGAGTATGAATAATTTATGAGTAGTAAGAATGTGTAGTTAATGATGGACATTAAGAGGAAGTTTTGGATGTGTCTCATTTCCAATCTGACATGACATCACAATATTTATGACCCTGCAATAAACAATAAATCTATAAATAGAGCCTCTATATTGCAGTCCAATCTCTACATAATATGAAGTAGATTACACCTAAGACCTCCTTTCCATTACAAAGTACATTAGATAATGATTCAAAGCATTCATCCATCCATTATCTGTAACCCTTATCCAGTTCACGTGGGTCCGGAGCCTACACATAATCACTGTGCGCAAGGCAGGACGTCACCCTGTAGATGGCAGCAGTCCTTTACAGGGCAACACACACTCACTCAAAAATTCACACCTATGGGCACTTTTGAGTCGCCAATCCACCTACCAACGTGTGCACCTGGAGGAAACCCACGCAGACACAGGGAGAACACACCACACTCCTCACAGACAGTGACCCGGAGGAAACCCGTGCAGACACTGGGAGAACACACCACACTCCTCACAGACAGTCACCCGGAGGAAACCCGTGCAGACACTGGGAGAACACACCACACTCCCCACAGACAGTCACCCGGAGAAAACCCACACAGACACAGGGAGAACACACCACACTCCTCACAGACAGTCACCAGGAGCGGGACTTGAATCTGCTGCAACACCATGCCATAGCTTCTAGTATTTATAGCATTTAACTGACATGAGATCAATTTACAAAAGGATATTTGGGAATACTGTGTACTATGTTAATTCACACCACAGCGCGCAGAGAGAGAGAGAGAGAGAGAGAGAGAGCACGAAGGCGAGAGAGAGCGAGCACATTGGAGGAAAAGAGCACGGCAGCGCTAACATCTGACTGAACCTTGTTATTATCAGTGATATGTGTGTCTGACATTATGTGAGTTAGTCGTTATGCAGTAAGCGTTAACTTGTGAAAGGAATAATACGTTGTTAAGTCGAGTGAAGTAAGGTTCACCATGAACCAGTTATGTTTAGCCTGCAGTATATTCTTATGTTAGACATGAGTGTTCAAGAGTTCATGGAAATACATTTGGTTAGCATGTGATAGTTAATTAATTGTGTGTATTAATGTGGTAGTTATGAACAATCTCTTTTCTCTTTATTTGTTTCTTTAGACCATATCAGAATATCCTCAAATCAGCTACCTATCACCCTCATATCTGTCTCCCATATTCCACCTGCCATATCAATAGACATGTTCATATTAAGTTACCTGTTGAGGTACTCTCCTGTAAGCATTCTGGGTCAGCCAAAGTGGGTGTGAGACTGTATCAAAGAAACAATAATAGTGTCTGGATGAGCTGCCGTTATTCAGTAAACCATCCTAACTTTACACTGACTCTGTTGTCTTCCTGGGCTCTAATAGGCCTTCCCAGTCTGATGCCTATCTATGATTAAGTGAAACCAGTTTTTGGAGTGGGATTGAGTTAATCACATTGACACCTTCACCACACTTAATGGTCCTTTGAACCGGATAGGCATTACCAGGTATCGTTAACCTCCAATAGGTGTAAAGCACCATGCAGTCAGTCCGCCCTAAACGTTGTCCAGCTTATTTACAAGATTATGAAGTAAATATGGCAGGCTTCAAGGAAACAACCTCAGTCACCGATGTTATACAGCAGGTGCCGTATGAGTTCTCAGAGCAGCCACTGGTCAACGCTGTCATCAGCCCAGATGCTGCTACAGTCATCTCGCATGCTCACTGCAATTGAGAAGGAACACCACTATTGATGAATGGCACCTCTACCCTGAATAGTCCATATGTGAAGCTGATAGCAACTTAAGCCTCCAGTCCCAGCCTCTAGCGTGGTCCCTTCCAAACGATGCATAGGAAGCAAATGGATGAAATTTATCGGGAAAATGCAAAATTGTATGAAACTCGGTGTGCAGTACGAGCCTACATAGCCCGTCTCCAAGCAGCTAGAGAGGACTTGCTGATGGAAAGGGCATGCAGTCTTTCAACCAGTGTCCAACAGCAGGAGCTTTTGCCAGAAGATGAGGAGACAACCCCAGCTCTACCTCCATGGGTTGTCCCTGATGCTGAACCATTTCCTACCGTTACCCTTGACTCCATGGCTCCTTCCCACCAGAGGGTTAACCTGGTGGGAAACAAACGTGCTCCATCCACAACAGACGTCCCATTTCTGAGGCACCTCACATGAGCTCTGAACTTACAACCCGTACTCTCCATCAACGCATGTTGCCAGCTCCAAATCCCTCTGGAATAGAGCGATACTACAGAGGACCTCAACCAACCATTCCCTACTTTCGAGATCCCTCAAGCAATCCCTCAGCTTTCGAGAAATTCTCCCTCCAGGTTCAATCACTAGTTGGTATGCTTCGAACTTTGGGACCAGAAGGTAGTGTAGAGCTACGGTGTGGGTCTCATGTAGCTAGACTTCTCATATAAGCTTCCGCCTAATTGAAGAGCAGATTTCTGCTGCCACCTCCTGCAACATCCAAGCACTCTTTACACACTGGAAGGGCTAGCAGAATGGCTGAAGCATGAAGCATGGTGTCAGGATTATGATAGTGAGCCAACTAGGAGGGAAAAGCGGACCAGGCCAGTTCTACAGGGAGGTCCACATCATAAAAATAATAGTGCAACCATTCTAATCGGTGTGGAAAATAAGCACTGATGCAAGAGCTCCACATATGGGCCGACCTAAGTCACATTGTTTCTACTGCTAGAGTACAGAACACCCTTTCAGTCAATGCCCTGCACTCCAAACCCTTACAAAACCCCAGGTGGCTGACTGGATACGTCAGATTCGACGATGCTGGCACTGCGGGCGGCTTCATCAAGCAGCCAAGTGTGACCGGCACAAACCATGTTCCTTTTGTAATAGGAGACATTTGCGGATCCTTCATGAAGTCAATAATCGGCCCCGGACAGATCAATCAAATGTGGAGCCCTGTTTGGAGACTGCCCCGACACAGCTGCTCTATTTAAATAAGCCTGCTAGCAATAATCATGTACTTCTTAGAGTAGTGCGTGTGCTGCTTCATGTTGGAGAGTGTACATTGGGCACGTTTGCTATCCTAGATGATGGGTCCGAACGTACAATACTTTTACCAGAAGCCACAAGGAAACTTAGGTTAAAGGGAAACCCTGAGAGCCTTAATTTGAGGACTATACGACATGACATTCAAATGCTACATGGATTGTCAGTGTCTTTCCAGATCTCCTCCTTCACACAGCATTTATTCCACTGGTACAGACTGCTTTGGACCCCTAATGGTGAAAGTGGGTATGCGCTTGGAGAAAAGGTGGGGAATGCATTTTAAGTGTTTGACAACCAAGGCACTACATATTGAGATACTCCACAGCTTGAGTACTGATTCATGTCCCTAAGGAGGTTCATAGCACGGCGTGGGACTCCTATGGAGCTGTGGTCTGATCAAGGCACAAACTTCAAGGGAGGCGAGAAGGAGATAGAGGAGGCATTCAAATCGATGTCTCCAGAATTACAACGTCTGCTGGCCAAGCAACAGATTGTTTTTAACTTCATTCCCCCTGCAGCGCCTCATTTCGGAGGTGTATGGGAGCAGGAGGTTAGATCGATCAAGGAAGCACTTTACAAGACTATTGGGGCGCAACCAGTTCAAGAGGAGATTTTGCAAACTGCTCTTCTGGAAGTAGAGAGCATTCTGAATTCCAGACATTTGGGCTATGTGTCTTCAGATATAGCGGATGCAGACCCGGTAACTCCAAATCTCTTACTAATGGGACGTCTTGATAGTGCTCTGCCACAGGTGATATATCCTGAAATAGCTAAAATGAAAATGAACGAAAATGGAGACACACTCAGGTCCTAGCCAACCATTTCTGGTCCGCCTTCATTCGGCATTACCTTCCCAACCTGCAAGTTCGAGCCAAGTGGTTTAAAGCCTTACCTGGAATACCAGTAGGAGCCGTTGTTCTGATGGTTGATCCTCAACAACCACAGTGGCCTATGGGTACGGTGGTGAAGTTATACCCCAGCAGAGATGGTCAAGTGAGGTTTGTGGATGTTCTTATCCGAGGGAAGACCTATACTAGACCTACAGCCAGACTCATTCCACTTCCTGCAATAACTGATGGAGACAACACTCATAGTACATCCTCTAACCCAGACAGCCTTCCCAGAGAAACAAATCGCGAAGGCAATTTGGGGTCGGCTGTTATGAAGGCTGAGGGTTCTGTATTGGTTTCAGATAGAGAGAGGGAGCACGAGGCAAAGAGAGAGCACGAAGGCATGACATGTTCATATTAAGTTACCTGTTGACATCCACTCCTGTAAGCATTCGGGGTCAGCCAAAGAGGGTGTGAGGCTGTATCAAAGAAACAATAATAGTGTCTGGATGAGCTGCCGTTATTCAGTAAACCATCCTAACTTTACACTGACTCTGTTGTCTTCCTGGGCTCTAATAGGCCTTCCCAGTCTGATGTCTATCTATGATTAAGTGAAACCAGTTTTTGGAGTGGGATTGAGTTAATCACATTGAAACCTTCACCACTTATATACTTGCAGATTTGGGAGGAGCTGCAATCTCTAGTTTAAAGTGTATATCCTGAATTTCATGTCATTAGCTGTAGCGTCGTTGTAGTAGATTCATATGTTGTGCAACAACGACCCTGAAATGGATTACGTGGAAAAGAAGATATTTTGTGCAGTTGCCAATTACTTTTTTTTTTAAAAACCCACAGCCCTGATATTTTGGGGCCAATTTGGACACTTATACACATTAAGAGGTTAATTTGATGAATAAATAATACAATTATGAGCTGAACACTAGGGTTAATGAGTTGAAAACGGGTTGAACACGTATGCAATATGTAAATAAATAATATGTAAATAAATAATATATATGCAATATATAAATGCATGAGCTCTCAAAGTCTTAAACTTGTTTTTCTGTGTCTGTGGTCAAAGCGTGGGAGCGAGGCAGCACTCATAGCTGTAAACAGCAGCTGAAATGTAGGTGTTGAAACATAGGATGCTATGAGTGCTGCATAGTCAACATTGGATGTTTTGTCTTTATCAGAAGTTTTCCAAAATTCCTGTCAATCTTTGTCCAAGAGCTAATTGGCTTTGCTTGGAATTCTACAAACTGAGCCAGCTGAAGAGTCTGGGAGTCTTAAAGATTATCATAGACTTCATAGAGAACACAGTTTGAATACACTGCAATCTTTAAAAATATGTTGCTCTTCTCTGGTGTACAATCAATGAGCTCAAAGAAATATTAACATAGATTTTCATTTGTTCATTTCATTGTGAAATCGCTATTTAAATGATGATAAGTATCCAGCATTATTAGAACATTTGATGAACCTATGAAGAACCATTTCAGCATGCAATAGGACCATTTGCATATGCAAATATTTTTGAGATTTCATCCCTTTACATTTAATCATAGTTTTGCATATTAGTCACACTGTGTTGCACCACACTGCTCACTTGGTCACGGAACATGGGTCACCCCCATGTTGTTGACTGCGCCACAGAACACTCAAGTTAGTAGTGGTGTTTGGCTAAACATAGGACTGGCTGCTAAATGAATGACCATGTGATGACTGCCAATCAAAGAAGGTCATAGCTGTTGTATTTTGGGAGGAGCCAAAGTGTCAAAAGAAGCCATCACACACTGAGCCTCATTCATGAAACTTTCGTACAAACAAGAGAAAACTGTAATTTACAGGTAAAATGGACATTCCTGAAAACATTCCGCCCAATTCATGAATATTGCTTAAAGACCAAATTTTTTAGTACGTAGAACATGTGTATGTTAGTGAACAGTGGCAGACTCTTTGAAGGATGGGGGTGAAAAAAATATAACGGTGCCCCTAGTGCACGACACGATGATGTACGAACCTTATGATGTAATGGTATCATAATTTATTGCCATATGAAGGGCAGCCAATAGGGCACTTTGTCTCGTTTTTTCCACTCTAGAGGGTCTCATGTTCCTTTAGTTCTGGATCACCTGCAATTTTTATTTGATGCTTTAAGATACTCAAACATTGTGTTTGGGCATTCCCCACTGAGAAATGATGTGTTTTACCACAGTGTTTGCAATGACACCTGCATCCTGTGTACTACTAGGGATGCATTCAACCAATTTAGAGAACATACTGTAACTAGAGCATACTTTCATTATGTGGTTACCATGGGTCCCAAAATGAAAGTATTGATTAAGCTGACAAAGCCTTCCATCTGTGGACAAATACCATTTGTTTGCAACATCAAATCTTGGCCCACAACACACGCACAGAACAGGTCTCATGCACTTTCATTTCTGCCACAGCGTGTGGTTGTACATTATCAGCATGATTCTCAGCCTTCTGCGATAGGAGTTTGTTTTGTTGAGTGATGTTTGGCAATGTGCAGCAGATAACTGTGAGGGATTTTTTTTCCCCAGATGGATTACAGCAACCATGCCTGGCTATACTAAATCTATAGAAGTTTAAACAGCTTTTTCAGACAGTGCTATAATTATTAGGCCTCTGGTCATTTATTTCTCTTCTAAACTAAACGCAGTAGCAAGAAGTCTGCCCAGTGGCATAACAATTATATGTTACATGTATAGAGCACAATTATAGTACTCAAGGTCACTTTACAATACAGAAAATACAGAAAAGATGAAAAAATATCAAATAACAAATAAAAAACACCCACACAGACTGTGGAATAGCACAGCCAACAGTGATAAGAAAAGGCAGCCAAAGAAGCACCAATACACACAGTCAAAATGGGCTCCCACAATTAGCTGAAAATAAGGTCCCTAGGTCAACAGTTCCAGCTAATAAATTGGAAAAAACAGACAGACAGGCACCGACACTACACTTACGATACAGGCTCCACTGTTCAGCAGGCCCAGCCATTAACATCACTAGCATTGACATCCAGGACAGTGTTAGCACCATTAGCCACTGGCAAAGCCCAACAGAAACATTCATTATCTGTAACCCTTATCCAGTTCAGGGTCGCGGTGGGTCCAGAGCCTACCAGGAATCACGTGGCGCAAGGCAGAAATACACCCTGGAGGGGGCGCCAGTCCTTCACAGGGCAACACACACACATTCACTCACACACTCACACCTACGGACACTTACATCGCCAATCCACCTACCAACATGTGTTTTTGGACTGTGGGAGGAAACCGGAGCACCCGAAGGAAACCCACGCAGACACGGGGAGAACACACCACACTCCTCACAGACAGTCACCCGGAGGAAACCCACGCAGACACGGGGAGAACACACCACACTCCTCACAGACAGTCACCCGGAGGAAACCCACATGGACACGGGGAGAACACACCACACTCCTCACAGTCACCCGGAGGAAACCCACGCGGACACGGGGAGAACACACCACACTCCTCACAGACAGTCACCCGGAGGAAACCCACGCAAACACAGGGAGAACACACCACACTCCTCACAGACAGTCACCCGGAGGAAACCCACGCAGACACAGGGAGAACACACCACACCCCTCACAGACAGTCACCCGGAGGAAACCCACGCAGACACGGGGAGAACACACCACACTCCTCACAGACAGTCACCCGGAGGAAACCCACACGGACACGGGGAGAACACACCACACTCCTCACAGACAGTCACCCGGAGGAAACCCACGCAGACACAGGGAGAACACACCACACCCCTCACAGACAGTCACCCGGAGGAAACCCATGCAGACACAGGGAGAACACACCACACTCCTCACAGACAGTCACCCGGAGGAAACCCACGCAGACACGGGGAGAACACACCACACTCCTCACAGACAGTCACCCGGAGGAAACCCACGCAGACACAGAGAGAACACACCACACTCCTCACAGACAGTCACCCGGAGGAAACCCACGCAGACACGGGGAGAACACACCACACTCCTCACAGACAGTCACCCGGAGGAAACCCACATGGACACGGGGAGAACACACCACACTCCTCACAGTCACCCGGAGGAAACCCACGCGGACACGGGGAGAACACACCACACTCCTCACAGACAGTCACCCGGAGGAAACCCACGCAGACACAGGGAGAACACACCACACCCCTCACAGACAGTCACCTGGAGGAAACCCATGCAGACACAGGGAGAACACACCACACTCCTCACAGACAGTCACCCGGAGCAGGAATCAAACCCACAACCTCCAGGTCCCTGGAGCTGTGTGACTGCAACACTTCCTGCTGCACCGCCGTGCCCAACAGAAACTTATCAAAATAAAGAAATAAAAATAGTACAGGAGTATGGTTATTTATTGAGTAAATATAAAATAAAGAGCAAAAAAATAACCAAAGAAAAAATGAAAAACCCAACAGTTAGAACTAGGTAAATGACATCAAAAAGGACAGGACATCTGCATACTGTCTCTGTGTTTTTTGCCTGCATTAATGAAACTTTCAGTGCCTCTGTGGTTTAACTGTCCATTCTGTTTTATACATGGCCACCAAATCTCTACCCTAGATCACATGAGATAGTGGGCCTTCCTTTTTTTAAGCATAATTTGGGATCCATTGCCTACATTGTGATGTAATTCTCAGAAAACTCATCATTGTTTTAGACTTTTGACTGGTTTAGGATTATATCACATATGGTGTTAATCCTGTCTGCTGCAGAACCTTGCCATGTTGAGGTTTTATAGCCTAAATAGTGCATTTCACGTTTGGCAAATTGCAACTTCTTCCTACTGTCTCTATGGTCTCCATCTGCTAAGTATTTTATTACTGCTATTGTGTCTTCACACGTACATCTGATTAAATATTGAGCACGTCCCCAATATTCTAAGTAAACATATCTCTGAAGGTGCTATTGAAATGAAATTCTCACCAGATGTTGGTAACAACCCATCCATGGCACACATGCAAAGAAATCAAGCCATAGATGTCCATAAATTCTTATGTGTAATAATGAGAAATGACACAGGAAAAAAGTATTGAACACATGAAGAAAGAGGTGCGAAAAGCCATGGAAAGTCATGACACCAGCTGAAATCTATCAGTAATTAAATCAATCCTACTAATACCAGCTGGTTCAACTGATGGCCTATAAAAACTCATTACTAAGGTGCCACATAAGAAACATCTCATGATGGTAAAACAAGTGAGAGCTCTCAAGACCTTCACAACCTCATTGTTGCTAAAAATACTGATGACCGTCTGATTGGTTACAGAAGAATTTCTTTACTACTGAAAGTAGTATCCTGTGGGGATTTGAATACGGAAATGGAAAGAACAATTTTACCATAAACTGTTCAGATGATTGTTTCCTCTTTTGGGGTCAAACTGTAAAAGCTGAGCCAGGACTCACTTGGTCACATACCTGCTCACACACAAGTCGACTGGACATAAATATGCCTAAGGTCATGTCTGACAGATTTGACATTTAACTATTAATGGGAAAATGTACTGCACATACACTAATGCTTGAATGGAAGATGGATTGCAATGTATATTTACTGTGGGTGTGGGTGAGTGTGTATACAAGGGGTAAATGGAAATTCATCTACAGAGACAGAGACATTCCAAGTGGGTTACACATTCGTAGACTTTTTAAGCGGAGGTTTTAAAGGATAAGACAACTTGCCACAACATTTGTAACATTCATTCATTGTCTGTAACCTCTTATCCAGTTCAGGGACGTGGTGGGTCTGGAGCCCTCCCAGAATCATTGGGGGCAAGGCGGGAACACACCCTGGAGGAGGTTGTGACACACACATTCACTCACATCTACGGAGACGTTTTGAGTCGTCAATCCACCTACCAACGTGTGTCTTTGGACTGTGTGAGGAAACCCACGAGGACACCTGGAGAACACACCAAGAGGAAACACTTGGACTGCAGTACCCAATTTAAACACTTTCATTCATTCATTCATTATCTGTAACCCTTATCCAGTTCAGGGTCGCGGTGGGTCCAGAGCCTACCTGGAATCATTGGGCGCAAGGTGGGAATACACCCTGGAGGGGGCGCCAGTCCTTCATAGGGCAACACACACACACACATATTCACTCACACACTCACAGCTACGGACACTTTTGAGTCGCCAATCCACCTACCAATGTGTGTCTTTGGACTGTGGGAGGAACCCGGAGCACCCGGAGAAAACCCACACAGACACAGGGAGAACACACCAAGAGGACACACTTGGACTGCAGTACCCAATTTAAACACTTTCATTCATTCATTCATTATCTGTAAGCGCTTATCCAGTTCAGGGTCTCGGTGGGTCCAGAGCCTACCTGGGATCATTGGGCGCAAGGCGGGAATACACCCTGGAGGGGGCGCCAGTCCTTCACAGGGCAACACACACACATTCACTCACACCTAGGGACACTGTTGAGTCACCAATCCACCTACCAACGTGTGTCTTTGGACTGTGGGAGGAAACCGGAGCACCTGGAGGAAACCCATGCAGACACAGGGACAACACACCAAGAGGACACACTTGGTCTGCAATACCCAATTTAAACACTTGCTTTCACTATTACAGGTTGCTGCTTTAAATATGAAAGTTCTGGGAGAACTTCTAAAGCTTACAACATGAGGAGGTTGTGGGGCCGATACCTTTTTTTAAAATTATTTTTGGTAGCACACGCTTGCACTTAACTTCTAGGTAAGGCAATATTCCAGTGAACTGAACTTGAACAACTCACATCTGCTGTGAACTGTTTAAAACATTCAGATAAATGGGAGTACTGCACTATGGAGTAATGAGATAAAAGGCTGTGTCCTGTCTGTGACTCCTCCTCCCCACCCCTCTGCTTGCTTTAGAGACCCTAGCAGAGTTCAAGGGAGTTGTTATTCTTCACGGAGGAGCGAAAGACTCTAGGACCATGACAAAGACTAGATGTTTTGTAACCACGTTTCTGAAGGTAAGAGGAGATTTTAATAACCTCTTTTCCCTCCCCAGTCTCTGGTCAGTTATTTTATTTGTAGGGCTGCATTAGCTTTTCAAAGGTTACACAAAATCAGTAGGGAAATATTATTTGTCAAAATAGGTGCTCTGAAATAGATCAGATAAAAAAACTGTTGTCAGATGTTTTTTTTTTCCTCAGTAGAAATATCTGAGCAGATGGATTTAATTGTGTAGAGATAATAAGGAAATTAAGATGTCCTCTTAGATGTCCCTCATAGCCTTACATTTATATACATTTGTTGTATGTAAAACACAGTGATATCATGAGTCTATCATGAGTTTTTATAGTTGTTGTTACCTTTGTGGAGAATCCAGCTGGATGTCTTTCACTACATGCCATTGTTGTTCGTCATTTTGGCTTTTTCCTGTTCTCTTAAGATTGAAAACATGTGAAGCTGTACTCTGTTTTAAGAGCTGTTCTGGGCATTCACTGCAGTAGAACTTTATCATTATGACTACCTCCTTGTTTCTCCTTCCTTACTGACCGTACAGGACCATATCATCTACATTTTCAAACTGTAAGCCATTTGTTGCTCTGCGTACATTATTTGCTCTTTTTCACTGTGTTCTTCAGTGATCAAGGCCAACACAGAGCGGATATGAATTGGGGCGTCAGCTCTGACAATGTGGTGGCATGTTAGTGTTAGGTGGCATGTTATCCACTCATGTGAGTGGATGAGACACAGGTTAACTGGCTGATCTATATGTACACCATACCTTTCAAATATTTATGTTTAAAAATGTATAGCACCTCCAAAGTTCAGTGTTGGAGACTGGAAATGAAAAATACAAAATAAATATATAATATAAAATATAAAATTATGGAATTTACTTGTTGTTTTTTGGGAGATTACAAATAAAGTGGAGAAAAATACAAAAACAGAAAATGGAACCATTTGTACTGGACTTCTAAGACTGTACAGAGTCTTTGTGTTGAAAAGAAATTAAGCTAAAACCCAAAGCAAAAAATAAACTTCATCATAGCAGACCATAAACAAGCCGTGTCTACAGCTTAGTCATGCACCCAAATGAATAACAAATCCTTTAGACTCAGTGATGCAGGCCTTTGAGCTCAGGATGTTCTAGTTTATTTAAGTCAGGGGAAGTCACAGTGCGATAGGAGCAAAGGGACGGCAAAAAGATAAGATAAATGCTAAGCTTAAACATTCAGAGTTGTACAAACTGATGAGGTGCTTGTTGGTAGCAGTTACATTAAAAGCAAAGTTTGAACATCCCAAGTTCTAAAAACTGATAAGGTGTTAGCGATAGCAGTTGCATGTCTGCTTCAGACATGCTGTCGTTATTGTATTTACTCTGCATGTTTATCTTACGCAGCAATCAGAGATGGCTGGTGAAAAATATTCTGGGTGTGACACTGACTGTTTAATCCACAATATCAGTTTCCACAACCATCCCATTACAATTTAACCCAAATACACAAGGACAAAATTGATACACGGTTGTTTTCTGTTTGTTTTAGTTTGTGTATTCCATGTCCTGCTCGTCGTTTTCAGATTGTGTTGTTTTTGGTTTTATTTGTTGTAAACAATTACTTGCATTAATGCCTGCCTTTTTGTTTCCTGCCTACTGTGGCAATCTGTGTATTCTCACATTTAGTAGGAAAGAGTTAAGAGGGTGACCCAGTAATATCTTTGTAAGGTGTTGGCATGTGTCTTCAAATAAATTGTACTTTCTCCATCAGCTAAGTGCAATGCAGAAGAGTAGGCCTTTTTATGTTTAGTTCTCTGTTTTTCTTTCTACGTATCAGCACTGGTATCATATAGTTCCAATTCAGGCACTTGAGATTCCGTTTTCCAACTTTACCGCTACCACACTCCAGTGATAAAACACTTCTAGTGATTCCAGACCTGCCCTAGGAGCTTATCAGCGAAAGTACGTTAGATACATGTTGATCTAGGGTGACCATTTGTCCTCTTTTACCCGGACATGTCCTCTTTTTAGACTTAAAAAAATGTTCAGGCGGAATTTCATAAACGTCCGGGATTTTTTTTTTTTTTTTTGAGCTTACATAGACTTTCAAGAAGCGTTTCGTTCACAAACTAGTCCCGCCCTCCTCTACTCCGATTGGTTCGCTTGAGTGAGAAGGGGGCGTGGTGAAGTAGCCTAAAATCTTTTGATTGGACGGTCTGACTGTAGAGCTACCGTTATTGGTCGATATCCTTCTCTGTAAACATTTAATTGGTCAGTCTGCACGTCAGTAGTCCTTGTTTACGTCAGGCAAAGCTCATGTACCTACCCTCATCTCGAGCAGCTATGCCGAAACGTAAATGTAAGTTCTCGGATGAATTAAATAAGAAATTCCCATGTTTTGTGTAGCAAATAAAGGTGTAAATGACCTAACCCAGTAAACAAGGAACGTCCCTGGACGTTCAAAATAGGTCTAAAAGTAGTCTGTCCGTCAAGGACATATTTTAAACGTCAATGGACGTCCAAAATCCATCTTAATAAGTTAGTTAAGTGGTGACCAATCGATAACGTCAGTGGACGTCCAAAACGCGTTTTATACAAGTAATTTATTTCGGGATCAATTAATAACGTCAATGGACGTCCAAAATACGTCTAATAGTCGTCTTTTCAATGTCTGTGTTTGGACGTCTTTTCAACTTTCATTTTCAACCTTAAGAGAATGTTGATTAGACGGCAGTCATTGTGTTATATCAACGTTGAAACAACAGCTAAGTGTTTACTGGGAAAAGCACACATAGCGCCCCCCCGTATGTATGTATGTATGTAGATCTGGTGACCCTAGTTGATCTCCCACCTGAAAGTCCATTTGGTTTCGTTTGGGTCCAATTATTGTTGGTGTAAGAAATTCCTGGGCTGGCCACCTGCTTCAGTTCTGGAAGGCTTCTGGTGGAATGCAATCACAGAACTTCATTTTTGATTCACTATTCCAGTTGCTGTTTAGAAAAGGGGAATGTGTGCTGCAAATATATGTAATATGTTTTTGGTATTATGTCATATCCAGGATGTGTCATCAGAGGTTAAGGAAACATGCCAAGTCAAAGCACTGGCATCTGTGATAGCAGGGCTGCAGCCATTATATTATTATGTGAGGAGTGTGTGTTCTCTTCGTATTTTGGACTGTAATCCTGCCCAATGTCCAATCCCACTGAAGTTTACACTCTCAGGTTGCAAGGTATGAAACACAACAGCAGACGAACACAGTGTGCCTCAGCCATAATAAAAAAAATTTACTGTACAATTAAACAAAACAATTACAGGTGTTTATGTATGGAATAAAGTGTAAATTTGGTAGTTTGTGTGTTTTAAAGGATGAACATAAGGAATGAGCATTGTTTCAAATGATATTAGATAGCTAGTAGATAGTTTAATGAAATGATGTACACTCTCTGTGTAAGCTAATAGATTATGGCACATTCTTTGTGCTATGAAGGTCAAATTTTAGCCCCTTCATATACCTTTTCTCTATCTGGCAACCCACGCAAATTCCTGTCTGGGATGACTACAGCTGGGATGGAGAGGGGTATGTTTTGGGAGAGCGTGATAACACTCAAAAATACCTTCTCCAGTTTTTAGAATTAGGAATGCAGTACCCAGTCTTAACACCTGTTGTCAGTATTGCAGTTTTATTTTAGCCACTCACTTTTAGGTGAGTCAGTCTTCAGGCGACATGTAAACACTATCAGTAGAATATGGGGTCTGTTCAGTGTTTCTCAATCCTGGTTCTAGAGGCACCTTGCTGTGCACATTCACTGTTCTTTCTCCCAACACACCTCAACCTTCGACCTGTAGGTCAATTAGCAAGTTCATTCAGAGTTAAAGCATTAGAGACGCAAAAAACAAGGCTCACCACAAAGGGTTGGTGTAACTGCAGGTTTTCATTCCAATTAATCAGGAGAACACCTGAATCTATTCGTTTAATCAACTTGTCTCCTTCTGTTTGGTTGGAACGACAACCTGCAGTCACACAGGCCCTTTGTGGATAGGATTGGTGACCCCTGCACTTAAACATGCCTCGAGGACCTGGGTTGAGAAACACTGGATTAGGAAACACTGGATTCTACAAACTTCTGTTGTGACATAGAAAACTCGTTATGACTGAAGGGAAAGGGACATAGGCAGCACTGAGCCTGAAAGCACTGTCACCTGTTTCATGCTGACTCCTCCCACATTACCTGCTTTACAGCAGTGTTCAAGGGAGTTGTTATCGTTCATAGAGGAGTTGGACACGTCTCCAGGACCATGGTAAGGGCTACAAGTTTTATAGCCGCATTTCTGAAGGTAAGGGGAGATTTTAACAAGCTTTCCTACGCCGATCTCAGTTATTTTATTGGTCTTTATTTTTTAAAAGCAACTTGCTGAAGACTCAGGAGTAGGAATGGTAGTTCTCCTAAAATGTTCTAGGGAAACTCAATTAAGCATAAGTTTGACATACTTCTGGTTCAGATAAAAAATGATATCAGTTGTTTACAGAAGCTGAGCACATTGTTCTTTTGTGTTGGATATTTGTGAGGTATGTTGTGAGGTATTTGCTTGGATCTCCACCAAGACTTAGACTTAACTATTAAAATATCTGGGCAAATGGAGTTTGTGTTAGATGATCTTCATATTTTTAAACACAAGTTGTAGGAGTAGGTAACAAAGTTTTGTTACCATTCTAAAGAATTCCGCTGGAAGCCTTTCACTTTTTTCCATTGTTATCATTGTGGCTGTTTCCTGTACTTTAGCAGTCCAACCATGTGAAAGTGTGACCTGTTTGAGCCTGATTAAGGGAGACCCTGATTCAGTGTCTATTCTCATAGTGGTAATATGACTTCTCTCAGGAACTGAATTCCAGTTTAGAATACCCCTTATTAATGCCCAAAGCTAAGATTATTTATATTTAACCCCCATATACAGGTCAGTGAAACATCATAATGATTTTGAAGCTGTAATTTTATGTTACAGATATTACACACTGTTCCTTCTAACCATTCTGTGAACTAAGGAGCTTGCAGTAGCTGCTGTGAACAAATAATGTGCAGTTCACACTTATTTCCCAGTCTCTCACTGCAGCCTGCTTATCATGGTCAGAGGTGATACGTAAGATCTCGTGCTTGGCCTTCACTGAGAACATGTTGAGAAACTGGAATTGGGGGGGGGCAAAGGAAACGAAGCTGCTTTATCAGACTTCCTCTTGCCTAGCACTGGAAGGCAAATATTCCAGAGCACTGCCATAGATCATTCTTTTGCGCATATATATATATATATATATATGTGTGTGTGTGTATACATATTCACACACACAATGTATGTCTGCCATTTTATAGCATGCTAAAATATTGTAATAGACTATAGCTGTAGAAATGTAGAGAAAGAATTGTGAGGTATAGTTTCTTACGTTTCTGCAGTGAGCTGTGGTGGAGCATGACTCTAATCATGATTGTAAACTCGTCATACTCTGGTCTGTGTTTATAAAACAAGTTTGCTAGGCACAGTTTTGATAATTCACTCCCATTTTTTACAGAGAATATACAGGTGTGTCTCAATAAATTAGAATATCATCAAAAGCTTAATTTATTTCAGTAATTCAGTTCAAAACGTGGGGTGGCACAGTGGTGCAGCAGGTAGTGTCACGTTCACACAGCTCCAGGGACTTCAGGTTGTGGGTTCCGCTCCGGGTGCCTGTGTTTGTGGTGTGTCCATGTGGATCTCCCCGAGGTGCTCCGTTTTTCTAAACACGGTTTTTCAAAAACGCACATTATTAGGTGAATTGGCAACTCAAGTGTCCACAGGTGTGGGAGTGATTGTATCACCCTGAGAAAGACTGCCACTTCCTTCTGGGTGTGTTCCAGCCTTGTGATTCCAGGACCGCTCAACCCTGACCCTGAACTGGTTAAACTGTTACAGACAATGAATGAATGATTTATATCTTTTAATGTTGATGATTATGGTTTACAGCCAATGAGAAGAAAAGTCATTATCTTAGAAAACCTCCTAAGCCGGTAAAATGGTCCAACAGGGAAAACCACAGCCTTAAAAGGTTTCCCAAGAAAAGGCCATTAAATAATTTGAGAGGAAATTCACAAGGAGTGGACTGCTGCTGAAGTTAGTGCTTGCTGAGCCATCACACAGCGTAGGCCAATGTTTCTGTATTTAAAAATCACTTTTTAAATTGGGATTAGACACGCTTGAAATAGTTTGTCATGAATCTATATGATGAGCTTCGCTTATTATTTTTTTAATTGAATATCTGAAATGAACTTTTTGATGATGCACCTATAAACGTACGTCTGAATGATTTCTGGGAATAATTGCAGTTGTAGTAGTAATGTAGTTGTCCAAACAGTCCAAACACAGAAATATGATTTAATTTTTGGTAGCTGCTTTGTCTTATTCCTCCAGGAATCACTGCACACATTCAGGAAACAAACCCTGGGCAGAGCGCCAGCCCAACAAGGCGTCACACTCACCTAGTCACTCCCACACTCGTGTTTGCTGATATAAAACGTTTACATAACGTTGTTATTATATAAACATTTACAAGAACAATACAGAAAAGAGGAACAAAAATAACTACTACCCTGTTATATTTTGTCACCATTTCAACATCCAGCTGGAAACTATTTTATATTTTATGACATACCTGTGTGTGTGTGTGTGTGTGTGTGTGTGTGTGTGTGTGTGTGTGTGTGTGTGTGTGTGTGTGTGTGTGTGTGTGTGTGTGTGTGTGTGTGTGTGTGTGTGTGTGTGAGATATGCAAGGTTCAATCTTTCCTGTTGTAAGAAAGTACAGGGGGGTGGGGATTTATGGAGAGAGATTAGTCTCAAAAAATGTGTATTTCGATTGGGTGAAATGCGAGAGGAAATGAACAAATACACATCACGGAAAACACGTGAGTGACTTGATCCACAAACGCAGATTCTAAATTTTACAAAAATTTTAAATTCGAGACTTCAACTTTACAAATATTTGCAATGTAAATTTATGTTTGTGTTTATTTTCGTATAAAACTGATATATCGATGAAAACCAAATGCATGTATTTACGAATGTAACTGTAGTTGTACAAATTGCAGACCGTGAGACACAGTGTGATGTATTCATTGTTGAACAGTGCAACATATTTGTGACTTGTGTTTAATTTGTGGATTAACATTTACACATTTGTAAAGATTTTGAGACTAATCTCTCTCCAGAGGCTCTGCTTTTTCAGCATAGAGTTGGTGCATAGGGATGATGTAAGTTAGTTGGGGGGATTGGTAGCTGTTCATGTCGGTCCAAAATAAACATCCTTCTTATGAGGAAACCCTTGTTTACAATTTTGACCGGTGGGTAATGTCCTGTTGTGTTTTTTTTTTTTTTTTTACCCCCAATGCCACCTTATGTGACCCGGCCCATAAAAGGATACAAGGTGTTTCCTCGGAGCCTGAAAAAGTAGA
Organism: Hoplias malabaricus; assembly: GCF_029633855.1. Lineage (NCBI taxonomy): Eukaryota > Metazoa > Chordata > Actinopteri > Characiformes > Erythrinidae > Hoplias > Hoplias malabaricus. The sequence continues at coordinate 52,069,391 of NC_089804.1, forward strand.
CTATTGAATTAAACTGCCATACCACACAGTTTTTCTACATGTTGATTTTAACTTTGTTGTTGTAGGGGACGGCAGAGCAAAAGTAGGAATGAAACAATTTATATCAGTTTTAATTACGATTTTAGCCACAGAACCATCCAGACTCATTAATATTCTCTGTCTGGACGACTGTCAGTGAGGATAAATGGCAAATGGCTCTTCTAAGCCAGTCCACTCCATATTCAATGACAAATCAAAAATCAATATTACAGTAAAAGCAGTTATGAATCACGTAAGGCTCAGGATGATACAGAATGAGACTGAAAGTCTCAACTCTTCTCAAACTGCATATGAGGTTACAATCTATCTGAATTTGCTTCTGATTGAAGGTCTGTCGTCCGTTTGTCTGTAATGGTACTTGGTCTTTGATTGCTCACTCTCCAAACCCTTTTAGTTATTGCCATAATCAAATTATCTCTTGGCTTTTATGTCATTAATAATCCCACTGGCTCCCTGACTCTGGTTTAGACATTTTTACTATGATAATGACACACAGAGTGCAGCAGCTAAACAAGTGGCTCTTGTGTCTCATAGTGTAACGTCTTACCTTCCCCACTTTGGCCCTGAAACGTCGTTCACATGTTTGTGACCAACACTTGCCAAGAGGAGTCTGCAGGGGTCACCTTCCTCCTGCCATGTTGCCCTTTTTGTGCTGCCCGTCATTGTCAGTAACATCGGTATACACTTGCTTTACTGGCAGAAAGATCACACCCTGTTATAATTAAATTACCACCAGGAGAAGCCACAAATGATCAGGGTTTTAAAGGACAGGGCTGTCTGGTTACCGTCACAGGATCACCTGAACAAGTATCACCTATCACAGCTGTTTCTGCACTTGTCATGGAGGTCCATTATAGAAAGGGACGGGGAATGAACAGATCTCACCAGCTTCATTCTGTTCATTTATTGCCCTGAGATTAATGTAACAAGCCAGGTACAATGCCACCATTTAGAAATGCAATAGATAAACGCTTGTTTTAGGTGGGTTTTTTGGCAAAGCTTATTTCTGAATCGGTACTCAATTCTTAAATGTTTCTAGTTTCATGGTGAAAGTTGCTAAGTGCACTAGGTATTCAAAGTGTACATGTAGACAATTTATGTTTTAGATACTTTTGAATTATGTTAATATACTGTCAGGAAGTTAAGTTATTTAGCACATTGTGTTTACTTTAACAAATTAAATGTAACTGTCAGTACAGTCACATCCACTTTAAAAGATTGGCAAATTTACTGTTTATTCATTCATTCATTATCTGTAGCGGTGGATCCAGAGCCTATCTGGAATCATTGGGTGCAAGGCGGGAATACACCCTGGAGGGGGTGCCAGGCCTTCACAGGGCAACACATTCACTCACACCTACGGACACTTTTGAGTCGCCAATCCACCTACCAACGTGTGTTTTTGGACTGCAGGAGGAAACCGGAGCATCCGGAGGAAACCCACGCAGACACAGAGAGAACACACCACACTCCTCACAGACAATCACCCGGAGGAAACCCACGCAGACACAGGGAGAACACACCACACTCCTCACAGACAATCACCCGGAGGAAACCCACGCAGACACAGAGAGAACACACCACACTCCTCACAGACAGTCACCCAGAGCGGGAATCGAACCCACAACCTCCAGGTCCCTGGAGCTGTGTGACTGCGACACTACCGTGCCGCCCAATTTACTGTTTATTCAAAGTTAAATCAATACTGTGTTAAATGACTACTGTGAGTGTTACTTAACATTTGTGTTAACCGTATGTAGGGCCAGCAACCACAGCACATCCTGTATAGAGAAAGAAAGATAGTGGTTTGGTGTGAAACAACCTGTATGAGTTTAAATTTGGACAGAGGGACCTCACGCTGCAGTCAGACAGTCACAGTATGCCACAGTATTTTGAGCATGAACCACACCGTTTCATGATTTTATTTTTAAATACTTTGAGTCTCAAGCTTAAAATACATTATCCTTCTGTATTTTGGACTATTCGTCACGACCTTTTCAGTGATCAAATGTCAAGAGTAGGATTATTTTTGTTTAACCTCAAAAGTAAATAAAATACATTTTTATAATACATTGGTAAATAATTTTCAAGTAATTTTAAACAGTGCTGAATAGAAGCCTTATTGTGCACTCGGGGGAACAGCTTCATAAACTGACCTCTTCCAGGAAGAGGAGTGAGGGCAGGAGTCTCCGGTGGATTAATTTAGATCATGATTGTTAATTACATTACTTTTCATGATGGTGTCTTTGTGTTCCAGGCTACTTTGCGAACACTAAGGAAGAAGGTCTTGGTGGGCTGTCTTCTGACACTGATATTTGGGGCTGCTGTTCTTCATCACTGGATATCAAACACCTCGAGTGTGGTCAATGTCCAACAAAGACTGGATTCCAGCATGGAGAAGCTTCGTCATAGTGGAGCGCAACATTTAGATAATGTTTCTTACAACCTCAAACAGGCCACAGCACGGTGAGGACGGATTAACCCTTGTTTAGTAACATTGCCCTTATTTAATGTTGTGCTCAGGTCATCACTAAAGGACAGTTCCACTGAGAAATTTGTCACTGAGGTTTTATAGACATTTGGAGACTTTTTAATAAAGAATGCATTTGTGATGGGAATCAGGGCTCACACATGTTTTACAGATTATTCTGTAGAGAACCTGCTTGTATCTTTATTAATATTTGAAATGGGTTTACAAAAACACACGTTGCAGATTGATTGGCGACTCAAAAGTGTCCGTAGGTGTGAATGTGTGTGTGTGTGTGTTGCCCTGTGAAGGACTGGCGCCCCCTCCAGGGTGTATTCCCGCCTTGCGCCCAATGATTCCAGGTAGGCTCTGGACCCACCGCGACCCTGAACTGGATAAGCGCTTACAGATAATGGATGGATGGATGAAATGGGTTTAAACTTGCCCAGTAAACATTTAGCCATTGATTCAAGGTTGAAATAACGTAATGACTGCCGTCTAATCAACGTTCTCTTAAGGTTGAAAATGAAAGTTGAAAAGACGTCCAAACACAGACATTGAAAAGACGACTATTAGATGTATTTTAGACGTCCATTGACGTTATTAATTGGTCCCAAAATAAATTACTTGTATAAAACGTATTTTGGACGTCCACTGACGTTATCGATTGGTCACCACTTAACTAACTTATTAAGATGGATTTTGGACGTCCATTGACGTTTAAAATATGTCCTTGACGGACAGACTACTTTTAGACCTATTTTGAACGTCCAGGGACATTCCTTGTTTACTGGATGTGATCCTAAACATCATAAAACAGTGTCTTAAATGTCAAGCAGTGTAGTGTGAACCATTTAGACTATTGGCTTGCTGTGTTGTAGATTTGAACACGGTTAATCACTTTTTGTGTTAGGTCCCTGTCATCTCTAATGTAAACAGTCTCTTTAGAATGTGGCGTTTTAATTTCAGACGTCTCCAAATCACCGTATCCACTTCTTGATTGTTTTAATTAAATAACTATTACAGTTAATTAGAAATCTCATTCATTCATTGTCTATAACCACTTATTTACTTCAGGGTTGTGGTAGGTCCAGAGCCTACCTGGAATCACTGGGCACAAGGCATAGTTAGAAGTCTATTTACGTTTACAAACTTTAGCAGGCTCTCTTATCCAGAGTGACTCTCAAAAGTGAGGTTAAAGTCCAAACCCCTCATAAAACACAACACCAGCCATAAGTGTGTGCAAATACATGATGCCTTATAAGGAGCTGTAGAAACAGCTGTCTCTTTTCTGTTGAGTCTCAGATAAGTGTTGTATTCTGATTTCCTGCTTGGCTAAAAATGTAAAAAATTTGATTCAATTTAAAATTTTGTTTAATATGCATTGGGAGGGGTCCTATTTAATGCTATGTAATGGTTACAATAAAGTGACAGAAGGGTGGGAGAATACAACTCAAAGCTCAAAAACAGTTTATTATTTTGTTACACAAAAATGCTTTCAAATGTGTTTGTACACCTAATAGTTTAACCAGTCTCTGGGTGCAGCGCAACACCTGTGTGTGCTGTAAAGTAGCTGTAGAAGAGACCATCAGTATTTAAACATGCGTCATTGTGCATTTGCGGAACTCCTGCAGGTCTGTTATTGATATCCTGATTTAATCATTGGTTGATTATTGATTTACAGCAGTTCCATGTCTTTATCTTATTCCATCCAGAAATGGTTGTGTATGCGAAGGAGAAAAGCGGGGTGTAAACATGCCATTCGCAGATCTGCTGTTTCCTGTTGTTTCTGCTGAGGATCTAAAGCTAGCTTTTGAAGCCTCGAAGTTGCAGGGTGTTCAGGAGCGAAGGAAGGCGGAATTCCAGAACTTCCGCAAAAGGCGAGTTGCCAACAAGACATTGTTTTGATTTAAAACACACTCCCCTGATGCTGAAAGCTGCTTTTGATGGAGAGATAAACAATGAGTTAAAATTAGCAACTGCTTTTATTTCTCTCCTGTGAAACACCATTTGAAAATGCTAGTTTGTCTTTATATGGCATGAGTTAAGAGTCAAATCTTCTTACATTAATTGCATCCTCATTTATTTCTCATGAATTTTACATTAATTACATTAGGGCTACTATATTTTTACTTTATGAATCTGTACTATTTTAAAGGGCACACTTTTGTTGTGTGTGTGCTCTCAGCACAGTATCATTTCCAAAGAAATGCAATGATGTATAAAATATACTGGAGCCACCACATCTGATCCCAGATATAAATACCCCATTCCAAAAGCTAACCAAAATAATATTAATCCCCTAGGCACTGGGCTGTGGAATTGTTTTCTGGAAGTCATGACGCACATCCAGTACATTATCTGGAGTGGTGTTTGTGATACAGAACATTTCATCTAACATCAGCACCTCACTAGTGCCATCAAATCCTCATAGCAATCTTGCAACATCCAGTGTAAGGGCTACACAGAACAGCCAATGCTGTTAATGGAACAAAGTGGGGAGAAAAGACTTACTAATACTCCCTTCTCTTCCCTTTTTTTGGCTTAATAGAGCTCAGTCAGCAGCTGATGTGCTAATAGTTGCAGAAGCTAACAGCCCTCTTCAGTACCCCACCCAGGGAGTCGAGGTCCGACCTAAAACGTCCATAGTCATTCCAGGTAAGCGGTTGCATAACACTGGTTGTGAATGACTAATGCAGCTAACTTGCATCAGTTAAAACACGTTTTTCCTGTGCTTTAGAAGCTGTTGCTCAGTGTGAACAACATTCACTGAGTATTTAGATGTGTAGCCCCAGAGTGTGGGATAAAAATTCAATGTAACATTTAAGGGTTAGGTTTGTCAGGATCTCACTTTTAAATTTGCCTTTGTTTTACAAGTGCAAACCTGCTTCTTTGTTTTTCTGTTCTAAGGTTTGGGTCTGAAACACAAGTCTAGGAGTCTTTATTTGGTATGTTTTCCATGCGCTTGCTTGAGGTCATGCATGAAATGAAGCTGTTATTGAAAATGAATGTAATTGGAGGCACAGGGGGTTGATAATGGGGTTACTTTTTTATTTGAATGCTCCTTTTCCATATCTGTGTGTTTATTTAATGTTTTAAAATAGAATATTCATATTACCAAAAAAAAGCACATTTTTCCATTCACCTCATTCTATTCAGTTTAACAAATGCGTGATCTGATCGAATTTATTTAAAATCCTAGGTGATTTTATCTGCCAGTATGGGGACTTTTTCCATCTCCAACGTAGTGGACAAAGTCCAAGTGACAGGTAATGGACAGATGCAAATGAACATCTCCAGCAGACTGCTGCCAGCACTCAACAGACAGCTGGGTTTCATCATGTACACAAACACCATCTTCCACCCCAACACTGCAGATATAGGTGAGATTTGTTTATGTATCTTCTTCAAACATTTCACAACTCATGTCAAACTGGTTTTGTTTCAGCACAAGGAGAACGGGTGTGGCACAGTTTGGAACTGTGTTTTTTGTGAGCTCTGCATTCATTTGTTTTGCATCAAACATTGAAATATGTAATATTTTTGATCCCAGAGAAAGTGTTGGGTTTTATTTTTATAAAGGTTCAAATAGCAGTCACTTGCACGTATTACCAGCATAAATCCGTATGGTTGCTGTCATATCTGGGTGTTATTGAGAAGCACTGTGCTTGATTACAGAATCATAGAACCAGAGAACAGTGTGACAGACTATGTTCTTGATCTGAAAGTTTTAAAGATTTGCAATCATCTGATATTAAGGGTAATAACAAGTAGTCTGCGGCATGGTGGTGCAGCAGGTAGTGTCGCAGTCACACAGCTCCAGGGGCCTGGAGGTTGTGGGTTCGATTCCCGCTCCGGGTGACTGTCTGTGAGTTGGTGTGTTCTCCCTGTGTCTGCGTGGGTTTCCTTCCACAGTCCAAAAACACACGTTGGTAGGTGGATTGGCGACTCAAAAGTGTCCAAGAATGTGTGTGTCTGTGTTGCCCTGTGAAGGACTGGCGCCCCCTCCAGGGTGTATTCCCGCCTCGTGCCCAATGATTCCAGGTAGGCTCTGGACCCACCGCGACCCTGAATTGGATAACCGGTTACAGATAATGAATGAATGAACAAGTAGTCTGTTGTAACATCATCTGATCTTTTAAAGAAGCTTTACACTAGATGTTGGAATTGTGAGCCAGGAGAACATGGTGAGGTTTGATTGGTGGATATTAATTTTGTTGAATTCCTGCCTGCAATTGCACTGTCCTTGGTTGAAACCTACAACAGTGTTGGTGTTGCTTAACCTGTGTATTGCAAACTTCTGTCTATTTTTAACCAGTGCATTATAGCACCGATGGATTCCAGGCAGCGTTTACTGTGAAAATCCGACATGAAGTCCCTCCCAAACTCTATGATCCTGGACCTGGAGACGGTAACTAACACTAATATAGTTCAGTCATTGGCTGTACTGATTCCTGTTAATGTTAAGAAGCGGCCGTCATTCTGACACCAACTGGCCAGTAACGTTCTGTACAAAACATGTTTAAAACCTGGCCACTCCTCTGTGGTGAACCCGCACCATGGAGAATTAACTGGTTCATTCAGGAAATGCAAAGTGATTTATTTCTTCAGCTCCTGTGAGCTGCTCTTTATAGAAAATAGACTTCGTAAATACACTGTCCTGATTTTTAATGTTAAACAACTCCTGAATCTTTAAATACTGTTTTATTTAGATTTATTTTTTCCTCTCCTAGAATATAACATAAGTGCCTTGGTCACAATTGCTACCAAAACATTTCTGCGTTATGACAAGCTTCAGGATTTGATTGAAAGCATTCGACAGTTCTACCCCACCATCTCCATAATTATAGCAGATGACAGTGAGCACCCAAAGCCTGTGACTGGCCCCTACATAGAGCACTACATCATGCCCTTCAGAAAGGTAAGAGCTCAGGTCTGTCTGCTCAGAAACCTGTTAGTAACCCTTTGAACTTCTGGGCTGAAATGTAATTTATTAATGAATCTGCTAACTTAAGTCACTGTATTAACATAAGTACATTCACAAACTATGTACTGTTTGTTCAAAGGTTTGTGGACACTCCCTATAATTAGTGCTTTTTGGTTTGTCAGCAGTTATACTGAACTTCAATATAAATGCAACACACTTCTTTTTGCTCACATTGTTCATGAGCTGAGGTCTTAAAAATCTATGTTCACAAAGTTGTCTAAATCTGTGTTAGTGAGGACTTCTCCCTTGTTGAGATCATCCTTCCACCTCACAACTGGGGCATATCAAGATGCTGAGTAGACAGTATGATTATTGCACAGGTGTGCAATAATAAAAGGCCACTCTAAAATGTGCAAGATCATGAGGTGATGATCGTGGATGAATGGCATAACAATGGGCCTCAGGATTTCGTCACGATATCCTGTGTTTGTTGTTTCACAACAGGCAGCATCCGCAAAACTTTCACCCACATGATACATCTGCCATCTGCCTTGTGAAAACAGTACAGTGAAAAAAATGTGAAGAGAATACCTCTCCAACGTACCATTGAATGTGAGCATTTGCCCACTCAAGTCGGTTGCGACAAAAAACAGCAGTCACGTGGAGTCCCTGATGAGGTTCTCACAGTTTGTGCAGGAATTCTTTGGTTATGCAAACGGATTGTTGCAGCAGCTGTGCGTGTGGCTGGTCTTAGACGATCTTGGCGGTGAAGATGCTGGACATGTCCCGGGCAGGTGTGGTTACACGTGGTCTGCGGTTATGAGGCTAGTTGGCTGTACTGCCAAATTCTCTGAAATGCCTTTGGGCACGGTTTATGGTAGAGAAATGAACATTCAATTCACAGGCAGCTCTGGTTGACATTTCTGCAGTTAGCATTGCAACTGCACGTGCCCTCAAAACCTCCAACATCTGTGGCATTGTGCTGCGTGATAAAACTGCACATTTTAGATTGGGCTTTTATTGTGGCCAGCCTAAGGCACACCTGTGCAGTAAACATGCTGTCTACTTAGCATCTTGTAATGCCAAACCTGTGAGGTGGATGGATTACCTCAGCAAAGGAGAAGTCCTCATTAACACAGATTTAGACAAATTTGTGACCAATATTTGAGAGAAAAAGGCCTTTTGTGTACTTAAAGATCTAAGACTTTTTCTGAGGTCAGCTCATGAAAAATGGGAGCAAAAACAAGTGCTGCATTTATTTTTGTTCAGTTCATCTACCCTACACTCTCTAAAACCAAATGTTGTACCTTTTGAAATATGAACCTCTACTGTATTGTTTCTTCAGAGTCCAGTTCTGTCCCCTAAAGGTGCATTACATTCTCTCCTCCAGAAGGAATAGTAAATATTTATTTGTAATCTTTCATTAAAGAACTGTGTCAAATATGTCAAACATAATATTCACCCTCCGGGGGCTCCGGTTTCCTCCCACAGTCCAAACACACGTTGGTAGGTGGATTGGCGACTCAAAAGTGTCCGTAGGTGTGAGTGTGTGTGTTGCCCTGTGAAGGACTGGCGCACCCTCCAGGGTGTATTCCCGCCTTGTGCCCAATGATTCCAGGTAGGCTCTGGACCCACCGCAACCCTGAACTGGATAAGCGCTTACAGATAATGAATGAATAATATTCACCCTGGAGATGAAAGTGAGCATATCAATGCAAAACCAACGTTTAAAATTTACAATTATAAATGATTCTCTCATTTAAGATACAGAACATCTACCCCTGAGGTTACCACCACAGTGAGGGAGATTCTGAGTGTACCCTGTGTGCTACATTGAGGTTAAGCCTTTAAGTGCCTCATTTCCTGCAAAGATAGACTATTTAAGACCCACTTCTTGATAAGTGCACCACTTGGACACAAGTAGTTTAGTGACTATAGAGACTATAACCTGCTTTAAATAATCTGTATTAAATTATACTTGATAATTTGCTACTTCTACAGATATCTGTAGAATTTTTTTTATTCTAGGGTTACATAACTATCATGAACCCATGATTAGCAAGGTCATCCTGTCCCAACATACACCGTTTTTGCTAGTGGAGGAGAAAGGGCATTTAAATGGAGAAGTAAGTAGTGGAACTGACAGAGACTCACGTTCACAATCAGCCTATTCACTATAGTGTACTATTATACGGAACTGAATTCAGGAGGGTAGTGAACGATATCAGACACTACTTCATGCAAGTTTCTACCAAACAATGGTAAGGATTATGGGTAATCTGCTAATGTATATAAGTTTTTGTAGTGCATTGTGGGCTTGAGTGTACTGAATATAGTCCACTGTTTTCAGACACTATTGCAAAATGGTGGAACTCAATATAGTGAATAGTGTTTCTGACACAGCGTCAGTCACCCGGAGTAAGGCTGGAACCTACAACCTCAGAACCCTGGAGCTGTGTGACAGGGACACTGCTGTGCCGCCTGACTGATCACATGCATGATTGTCAGGGTTATGTTTAAGAGCAGGTGTATGTTTTGCATTTAGGGTTTAATTTAGTCTTTCACATGCAGTATTTATAATATTTACCTTAGTCACTGGACCCAAGCTCCTCCTAGAAACATTTGCCTTTCCCTGGTTCATGCCTGTTTGTTCAGTGTTTATTTGCATGTCTTGCGTTGCTTTAAAGCTGGCCTGATTTGTGTGATCGCCAGGGTTGGTTTGCTGGCCGTAACCTGGCCATTTCTCAGGTTACCACCAAGTATGTACTGTGGGCAGATGATGACTTCATCTTCACAGACAAAACCAGGCTGGAGAAGATGGTGAAGATCTTAGAGAGCACCACATTAGACCTGGTAAGAAACAATACATGCCACAACTTAAGCTTTTCTGTGGAGCTCAAAAATAAGAATATTGCACGTAATAGAAAAGGATGTCAATTTGTGTTCCATCTCTGTTCTGCTGCCTTCAATAAGGACTTGCCCATAGTTCCATTTGATTCAGGCAGGTGTTTGTTCACAGCTGCTTAAGCATTCACATGACATGAGTCTGTCACAAATGTGGTGGTGATGGTGAGCTATGCAGTGGCCAGTACCATTTTTACTGAGAACAGCTGGCGGCTTCTCTCTTTGATTATATAAAATTCTTGGTAACATCTACAAACCGGATTCCAAAGAAGTTGGGACACTAAACAAATTTTGAATAAAAACTGAATGCAATGATGTGGAGGTGCCAACATCTAATATTTTATTCAGAATAGAACACAATCACAGATCAAAAGTTTAAACTGAGATAATGTATCATTTTAAGAGAAAAATGTTGTGTCAAAATTTCATGGCGTCGACAAATCCCAAAAAAAGTTGGGACAAGGCCATTTTTACCACTGTATGGCATCCCCCCTTCTTACAACACTGAACAGACGTCTGGGGACAGAGGAGACCAGTTTCTCAAGTTTAGAAATAGGAATGCTCTCCCATTCATGTCTAATACAGGCCTCTAACTGTTCAATCGTCTTGGGCCGTCTTTGTTGCACCTTCCTCTTTATGATGCGCCAAATGTTCTCTATAGGTGAAAGATCTGGACTGCAGGCTGCCATTTCAGTACCCGGGTCCTTCTCCTACATAGCCATGATGATGTGATTGCTGCAGAATGTGGTCTGGCATTATCTTGTTGAAAAATGCAGGGTCTTCCCTGAAAAAGATGACGTCTAGATGGGAGCATATGTTGTTCTAGAACCTGAACATAGTTCTCTGCATTAATGGTGCCTTTCCAGACATGCAAGCTGCCTATGCCACAAGCACTCATGCAACCCCATACCATCAGTGATGCAGGCTTCTGAACGGAGCGTTGATAACAACTTGGGTTATCCTTGTCCTCTCTGGTCCGGATGACATGGCGTCCCAGTGTTCCATAATGAACTTCACATCGTGACCCATCTGACCACAGAACAGTCTTCCATTTTGCCACACTCCATTTTAAAAGAGCCCTGGCCCAGTGCAAACGTCTGAGCTTGTGGAGCTTGCTTAGAAATGGCTTCCTCTTTGCACTGTAGAGTTTCAGCTGGCAACGGCGGATGGCACGGTGGATTGTGTTCACTGACAATGCTTTCTGGAGCTATTCCTGAGCCCATTCTGTTATTTCCTTGACAGTGGCATTCCTGTTTGAGGTGCAGTGACGTTTAAGGGCCCGGAGATCACGAGCATCCAGTACAGTTTTACGGCCTTGACCCTTACGCACAGCAATTGTTCCAGATTCTCTGAATCTTTTGATGTTATGCACGGTTGATGATGATAACTTAAAAGTCTTTGCTATTTTACGCTGGGTAACACCATTCTGGTATTGCTGCACTATCTTTCTGCGCAACAATGGTGGAATTGGTGATCCTCTTACCATCTTGGCTTCAGAGAGACACTGACACTCTGAGCATATAATGAACAGCTGGAAGACCAATTAACACTAATTAGGTCAATTGACAACATGACTGGGTATAAAAAGAGCTTCTCAATCTCCTTTTTCCAGCCACTTATTGCTACTTGTCCCAACTTTTTTGGGATTTGTTGACACTGTGAAATTTTGAATCAACATATTTTTCCTTTAAAATGTTACATTTACTCAGATTAAACTTTTGATCTGTCATCTATGTTCTATTATGAATAAAATATTGACATTTGCCGTCTCCACATCATTGCATTCAGTTTTTATTCACAATTTGTTTAGTGTCCCAACTTTTTTGGAATCCGGTTTGTACAGGGCGGGCCATTTTATATGGATACACCTTAAAATGGGAATGGTTGGTGATATTAACTTCTTGGTTGTGGCACATTAGTATATGGGAGGAGAGAAAACTTTTCAAGATGGATGGTGACCATGGTGGCCATTTTGAAGTCGCCCATTTTGGATCCAACTTTTGTTTTTTCATGAGTTATCACCTAAAGAGTGGGAGAAGAGGGTTTCATTGACAATCCAACACACAGGGCAGCACTTTGAACACATTTTATAAGTGGTCAGAAACTTGTAAATAACACATAAAGGAGTAAAGTTACGTTAGAACCAAGCACGCCATTGTTTTTCTTGTGAAATTCCCAATAAGTTTGATGTGTCACATGACCCTCTTCCCACTGGGGAAAAAAAAAAAAAAAAGTTGGATCCAAAATGGCTGCCATGGTCACCACCCATCTTGAAAAGTTTCCCCCCTCCCATATACTAATGTGCCACAAACAGGAAGTTAACATTACCAACCATTCCCATTTTATTAAGGTGTATCCATATAAATGGCCCACCCTGTACACCATCAGACCCCTAAAGGTGAGCTACAGGAGGGACAGGAACAATACTTCATCAATACTACATCATATTTAAAGGGCATTTTACATTTTCATGAGATCTTTATCATTTATATTTACTTGTGCAAAACAAATAACTAATTTCAAACTCATTAATTAAATACAATAATGTTTATAGCCCACCCTTACCTGTATTTTGTGCCTCATTCTTACTTTAAACCCTGTATAAAGAGATTCCCTGAAATGCAAGTCTTTGTACATGCTCTGCTTGAACAGATTTTGCTGATTTGCTGCTGATTTGCTTACTGGCTGCTTTGTATATGCTCCAGGAGCGATGTTCTCCACAGCCGTATAACATTTTGAAAAAGAGCATTACATCTGGAGCTTGACTCCTTGGCTGTATATTCTGTTATACTGTGACTCAGTCTTCATACAGTCTGTAAAAGCCAAACACTGGACAAAGCTGATGGTCAGTGTGCACTTCTACTGGCTAAGATCAGGGGTGCTGAACACTTTTATGGGGAAATTTAACAGCAATTTTGCATTTACATAAATGACATTTGGCAGACACTTTTATCCAATGCCACTTAGAGTTTGTTATGTAAGATATGGCAAATATAGCATTAGGAGTCTTGCCCAAGGTCTCATATAGGTGTATTGTCGTGTTCCTGCCCAAGATAGGAATTGAACCTTTTGTTCCAGTGAGTACACTGCTGCCCTCGATGCATTTTACTTATTTATTTATTTTTTTACTGAAAATAAAATATGAAGAGACTAGCATTAGCTTGTACATTTTTTTTTAAATAATTTTTGCTTTGAAAACTCTTAAGTTAAAGGCTTTTTTGGACAGAGGTGCATGACAGTGCCATTTCACACTAAAATGTAACACTGGTTCCCACTCAGCACAAGTTTGAAGACCACCGGCATAGTGATGTGAATCTCTCCCTTTCAGACAACACATCTGTTCATTGAGATTATGATAGGAAAAAGAAAACAATACCATTAACAGAACTATGAATAAGAATATATAAATGCACATTATGTAACACAATGTTACAAAACCCTACAAACTAAGAGAACAGGGCCCAGAATAGATGTAGAAGTATAAACTGATGCAGAAAGGAATTATGAACAAACAGATTAAGAAAGTAAGGGAAAAAACACACATGACCAATAATTCTAACACTGATTAAAAGCAGAATAGAACAGAGAACTCAACCAATCAGACAGAGACTTATGACCCTTTTCCACCAAAAGAACTCTGGTTTCTTTCAGGATTCTTGGAACTCCAGAGAACTGGCTCACGTAGCCACCAGTTTTGATGGGAACCAAGAATGTTATTAGTAGGGGCTTTGGTTTGCTGAGTTTGTGTCACTGTGGCTAAAATCAGTGCCAGAGCAGACAGAACTGTTTTTTTTTTTTTTTTTTTTTTTTTCCCTCTTCCCCTTTTGTTTACAGCGGGTTCATGATCATAGTAATACAGGATACACACTTGTAAATGTCCTGAGGATGTGAAAATAAAAAGTATAAAAGTAGGCAACGCATCAAGTTATTGCATTTGAGGCTCTGAGATCTTTCTGGAGCTTCTTTAGCTCAACACCTTAATAGACACGGTCCCAACCAAAGAATTGTAGGTTCCAGCTGGGAACAAATTAATTTATTTTTTTTCCTAGTTCGTGAACCAGCTGTTCGAAATTAGATTTGCAGAAGGGACTGAACTAGTTCCACATTTGGTGGAAAAGGGCGAGGACAGAACCCTAGAAACACAGGTCTAAGACAGGAACAACCAAAAATAACCAAGAGACAGAAAAGGCACATAGTCTTAACCATGACACTAACCTTGAGCAGAGACTGAGATAAAGGTGGAAGCACATGGACAAAGATGGAAACACGAGCAGAAAATGATAACCTGAGCCAAACAGAAACAAGAAAACTATGAATGACCAACAAACACACACAGAAACTGTTATAAACAAAAGACCTGTAAGTTAAGGTCACATGACCGTAAGAGAGAACATGTGGAGCACATGACTAGACAGATGTGACAGAACCGAAACACAGTGAGCACAAAAGTGAGGGGAACAAATGAATAACAGAAAGCACAGAGCGAGTTATGGCAAGCAAGTGATTATCTGCTGATTCCATTCAGGCCTGATCCAGCAAACTGCATTTCAGGTTTAATTCAATACGTATTGACATATCCCACTTTCACTTCTGTAAGCAACAACTTTCAAATAATTTCTTAAAAAATGCACATTACAGCACTAAGAAAAATGCAGCATTGCGTTCAGTGTCCTATACCTGCACTGTATTTGTGCGATGTAGGATAGAGTTAGATATTTATCTTAAGTCAATCAGTTGATATACATCAGTAGCTGGAGCAGGCTTTTCAAAAACAGTGGAATACACCCTTTCTTTCATGCATGCTGCTCTTGGTATTTGTAACAAGGCGTCAGGTTTTGTTTTGATTTTGTTGACACCTCATGCCTGATGAAAATAAGTTTGAGGCTTCTGTGTGTGTGTTTGTGTCTGTCTTTGGTGCCATATAGAACCCTTTTCTAAAAGGTAATATTTAAGGTGCTAACTGGATAAGGTACTATGTTAAGAACCCTTTCATGATGCAAAGAACCCGCTAATCATGCTAAAGGTGGTTCAGGGTTCTATACAGGCCCATTTCCTTATCCAAAGAATCCTTGTAGAACCACCATTTTAAGTTTAAATGAGAGGGAGTGTGAGACTGACTCACTCACGTATATCAAAAGCCTGTAATTCCACCACATTGCATGGCTCTGCTTGCCGGATGGGTGTTTCTCAGAGGTCATGGAGATTAAATGTCTGCGCTCGAACTGGGGTGGCGCAGCAGGTAGTGTCACAGTCAGCTCCAGACCTGTTAAGTCCCGCTCCGGGTGACTGTCTGTGAGGAGTGTGGTGTGTTCTCCCTGTGTCTGCGTGGGTTTCCTCCGGGTGACTGTCTGTGAGGAGTGTGGTGTGTTCTCCCTGTGTCTGTGTGGGTTTCCTCCGGGTGACTGTCTGTGAGGAGTGTGGTGTGTTCTCCCTGTGTCTGCGTGGGTTTCCTCCGGGTGACTGTCTGTGAGGAGTGTGGTGTGTTCTCCCTGTGTCTGCGTGGGTTTCCTCCGGGTGCTCCGGTTTCCTCCCACAGTCCAAAAACACACATTGGCAAGTGGTGTGTGTGTGTCTTGCCCAGTGAAATACTAGCGCCCCCTTCAGAGTGTGTTCCTTGCTTGGGCCCAATGATTCCGGTTGGGCTTTGGACCCACTGCAGCCCTGAACTGGATAAGCACTTGCTGATAATGAATGAATGCACTCCAACCGGAATCAGACAAGGTTCAAATTGCGTACACCTGATTAGCTTATGGAAATGCTATTGCAATCATTTGCATAAATTTGTCACAACATAGTGAGTCAGAATTTACCTCTCTGCAGACACACAATAATTTACCTAATCTCTCTGTAATAATAAGTAGTATAAACTACACACAGACACACACCTGTTTAGTGTTCTACTAATATAACACTAACAAAAATGTGCAGTGGAGGTTGCGTTGTGTACACTTTAGACATTTTTTTTCCTCAGTGTCACTGTCTGTTTTTACTAATTGTTTTTGTACTTTCAATTTAGAAGTGTGATATTTGACAGATTCCCCAGCTTACACCTACATTGGGCTTGAGGGAGATTTCACTTAACTCCACTCATCGTGTGTGTGTGTTTCATTTTATGAGAGAAAGAGAAGTACATGCTAAAATGAATAATAGGGCACTAAAACTCAGTTGTAGTCATCTATTGATGTATCAAATGTCACTGTTCCTTTTTCTTTAAATATATTTTTTAAAATCTGTTTTTCAGCTCTCTGTGGTTGACCATGTCATCACTGATGCTGCCTTTGTAATTGCGTGGTGTTCCTGTATGAAAGTGTTGCAAATTTGCCCACACCCAGGCAGACTTTCTCAAGAAGAACTGAACCGTTTCTTTATCAGACCTGTCTCTCTCTCTCTCTGTGAGAGAATTATATACATTGCTGTCTGAATTAATTCTTAGGGGTTTTTAAAAAAGTTTATAAATCAATGCAGCCATATTGTAGAGCACCGAACTGGTGTAGAGTCATCGTCACAAGTGAAGAGAACCTTTTCAGTTTCATCAGTAAACACAGGTCCACCCATTTTACCACCTGCCTTACAGTGTACTCTGGCCTGCTTATCAATTAGCTGCTCTCTGTCAATAAAGGTAAGGTTATACTGTAAATGAGAACTTTTTTTTTCCCCGTGTCTGTTTCATAATAAACCCCATGGCGCTGTTTATTTCAGTTCCTCATTGCATTTCTCTGTTTGTTGTTGACATGGGTTTTGAAAGTTTGAAATTGACTTGGGCAAACTGTAATTTGATCCGACCGTAGAGAATCAATTTCCCTGGATCTTTTGCAGCTACTACAGCAAAGCTTTTGTACAGTGTTGTGTTTTTGTTGCGTCGTTTTAAATTAGACATATTTATTTAAATGTTCATATTCTAAAACAATGATAATCGTATGCCCTTAGCAACACGTAAATACAAATCAGTACACATTTTGCACGTTACATGTAGCTTCACATTAATAATAATATTTAAGACATGACCCTGTCTCATTCAGTTCTCAAATATACTTGACTTCACTGGTTAAGAATAAAATGCAGGTTATGGTCGAAATATAAAACCAATTTCTGTCAATTAAATGTCAGCTTTTCTCCAAGTGTCTCATCTCTAAAGGAAAACTAATTAATAAAAGCATTTATAAATACTCACTATAATATGGAACATTTAAAACACAAGTTGTGGGTGGGTCTTTATTTCTGTAAATTTAGATTAAAGAAACACTCCACACCACTGCAAAATGTTTGCTTGGTGAAAAGAGCTCTCCTTTATGATCCTAAATGTGTGTGTGGGCAGCTGTGGCAATTGCCTTTGAAACCTACTCTAATGGGTTCTATAGAGAGGCCAGTGAATGTTAACCATGTTCTCTCTCTCTCTCTCTCTCTCTCTCTCTCTCTCTCTCTCTCTCTGTGTGTGGGGTTAGGTGGGAGGGGCAGTGAGAGAAGTCACAGGCTACACTGCCACCTATCGACACACCATCTCCACAGAAGACGGTGGAGAAGAAGGGGATTGTTTACACATGAGACAGGGTTTTCACCATGTTATCGAGGGCTTCCCCAACTGTGTGGTCGCTGATGCGGTCATTAACTTCTTCATGGCTCGCACTGAGAAGATCCGGCAAGTGGGTTTTGACCCTCGTCTGGCCCGGGTCGGTCACTTGGGTGAGCAGCATTTTATGTACATTTACTTATACATACTCTTATAAAACTTGATTACTTGTTGATTTTTACAGAGTACAATGTACATTCACTAATTATATATTGGGCCTTTCGAATGAGTAAAAAACTAACCGCACAATTTGCTGTGATTAATTGCAATGTCTAAGACTGAAGCTTTTAATAATCAGTATTTACATGTAAAATCAACACAGCTGACGGCACGGTGGTGCAGCAGGTAGTGTCACAGTCACACAGCTCCAGAAACCTGGAGGTTGTGGGTTCGAGTCCCGCTCCGGGTGACTGTCTGTGAGGAGTTGGTGTGTTCTCCCTGTGTCTGAGTGGGTTTCCTCCGGGTGACTGTCTGTGAGGAGTTGGTGTGTTCTCCCTGTGTCTGCGTGGGTTTCCACCGGGTGCTCCGGTTTCCTCCCACAGTCCAAAAACACACGTTGGTAGGTGGATTGGCGACTCAAAAGTGTCTGTCCCAGTAAACAAGGAACGTCCCTGGACGTTCAAAATAGGTCTAAAAGTAGTCCGTCAAGGACATATTTTAAACATCAATGGACGTCCAAAATCCATTTTAGTTAGTTAAGTGGTGACCAATCGATAACGTCGGTGGACGTCCAAAACGCGTTTTATACAAGTAATTTATTTCGGGACCAATTAATAACGTCAATGGACGTCCAAAATACGTCTAATAGTCGTCTTTTCAATGTCTGTGTTTGGACGTCTTTTCAACTTTCATTTTCAACCTTAAGAGAACGTTGATTAGACGGCAGTCATTAGCCGTTGATTCAACGTTGAAATAACGTAAAGGTTTACTGGGGTAGGTGTGAATGTTTGTGTTGCCCTGTGAAGGACTGGCGCCCCCAGGGTGTATTCTCGCCTTGCGCCCAATGATTCCAGGTAGGCTCCGGACCCACCGCGACCCTGAACTGGATACAGATAATGAATGAATCAACAGTTTGTGTTTATATTTGTTTATTAGTGTGTATATATATTTATTTTTTAATATAATCACATTTTGTAATCACGAAGTAATGCTAATACCATTATTGTCAGATTGAGAGAAAATTGTTAAAATTTGATATTTAATACATTAATATTTAAGAATTTATATATATATAGTCTAAGTTCTGAATACAAAAGTAGCAATGCCAAATTTGGTAAGTTTATTCATTATCATTTATATCTTTTCCTTTCAGTATCTGCCTCTTGATGTTTTGCTTCACACATTTTTCTGATA
This sequence comes from Hoplias malabaricus, assembly GCF_029633855.1. Classification (NCBI taxonomy): domain Eukaryota; kingdom Metazoa; phylum Chordata; class Actinopteri; order Characiformes; family Erythrinidae; genus Hoplias; species Hoplias malabaricus. The sequence continues at coordinate 52,088,648 of NC_089804.1, forward strand.
TGTTTATAACTGTGTAAATCATCTATCTGTAGAATTTTTTGTGGATGGCCTCGGCACCATGCATGTGGGTTCCTGTGATGATGTCATCGTCAGTCATGCGTCCAAGATCAAAGGGATGTTGCCGTTTGGACAGTCGAAAACGGATCAGGCTTATTCCAAGTTCCGTTATCCAGCCCCGTCCAACCTCCAAAACTCTCTGTTTTACTTCAAGAACCACTTCAAATGCAAAACCAGCAATTCCTGACTATACACTCCATAGGAGACTCTTAGTATTTAACATGTGCCTTTAGTGATGCTTCCTAAATAATGTGATGTTAATGTCATGATGGACCAAAGAGCCAGTGGAGGTCATCTTCCTGGGGAGCTAAAGGAAGTAAATGCAGAGCTCTACAGAGGCAGGTTTCATTGTATTTATACTCTTTATAAAGCTGGGGGATTTAACAAAGCAGGATTTCTTTGTTCAGTTCATCCCTGACGTCAGCATTGTCCCCCAGTAAGTGACTTGAGACATTTTCTCTGGACAGTCCTGATGCCTGGGTTAATTGTAAAATCGTAAAAAAAAAATCACTGGGTTTAATTCATTATATTTATTACTAACAGAGAAATCCTGCTCTGTAAAATTCCTGGATTTTCTTGACTTACTGAAACCGAATTATAAGAATGTGTTTCACACATGTATTGTTTTTATACTTCAGAGTAAAATGGCGAGATATTAATTTGTGTTTTTTAAAAAAACAAAACAAACAAACAAAAAAAAACTTTGCCATTGTGATAGCAATGTTGATCATTGTCCACAAGAGGGCGATAGACCAGTGTTTGTTTGAACCTTGGTCAATTTTTGGATATGTGTGACGTTTCAGTTCAATTTCCTTATTGTTCGAGGCTAAATACAAATATAAAAAACTAGGTTTAATACTTCATTTTTTTTCATTTGTGATAGTAAATGAAAGGTATTTTTTTCCCTAATTGTTCGTTTCTGCTCCTCAAAATTGTGAAAATATCCTCAAAAATTAAAAATTATTTTTTATTCCATATCCCTCTCATTTCCCCCTTTACCCCGTGTTGTAATGAAAGTGTTAGGACTGTACCATCACAGCGGGGGAGTCGCGCTCTCTGAAGGTCAACCATAGACAAATATAAACCACAGACTTTCCACTAAACGGTGGATAAAGTCTTCATACGTGTTAAAGGCCGACGTTATACAGAGAAACTCTGAGTTTTTGAAGTGTAGAGGGTTTGACTGCACCCTGCTGCTCAGTCAGGCCCGTGTAGGCCACCGAACAAAAGGCACTCCAACCGTTAATTACTCATTATTTACTGATGTTTTTATCACAAAACCAAATCTTACTTGTCGAATAAGGGTTGTAACCCTTAAACCAGCAAACCCCATAACCTGAATTAAATTGTATTCCAGATATTAAAAATCAAACCGTTTGTGTGTTGTGTAAACGCTGACACTGCTGTGTGTTTGAGTACGGAGACATTATTCGCTGTTTGGCGGTCAGTCTGTGGTTAATCTGCAGAGGTGCAGTAGGTTGGTCTCCCCCGTTGTCATGGTAATAATAACGCCTTTTACAAACCCATGGACGGTTGGTAGTTCTATCACTTTTATTACAAGATGCAGTAAATGGGAATATGAGAAAATGGAATAAGGAAATTATGATTATAACGAGAAGAAATAAAAAAAAATAATAACGAAGGAAACCCATTCTTTTCTTAGTACCTCAAATAAGTTTTAAACCCAGTTCCCTTAGCTTCAAACGGTCATGAAATTGTACTGATAAACATTACACGGACCCTAAATGCTGCGCAGTTTCACATTCATTTACTTTGAATGATTGTTTACATCTTAGTAGTGTGTGTGTGTGTGTGTGTATTTTTGATATAGCTTTTCTGAAATCATGCAATTGTCTCAGTGGCTAAATGTCTGTTTATACATTGACCCTATCCTCAGGGGATTGTCTAATGGTGGTGTCTGTTAGGTGCTGTTCACACCGGTCCCGTATGGTCATGTCCATGGAAAATGATCTCCATCTTTGTCAGTTTTTTGTTTACTGCAGCTGTGAGCTGTCCTTTATGATGTGGAATTTCATGATGAATGGACCAATAGAAATTCCCCAAACTTACTTGGTATGAAATGTTTTTTTTCCATTAACAGGTTTTGCTCCCTCCATTTTAAAGTTACTATTTTGAGACATGTTTTTCTTTAGACAGCAACAATATATGTCCCATGAAGTGAGCCCCAGCACACATTACCCCTGGTTTGTACATTGGGGCAATGTACCACCAAATGGGGAAGAGAGGATTTTATTTATTTATTGTTATTATTACTTTTAAATTTCTCTCATTCTACCACAATATTAACCTATGGCTCTGTATTAACCAGCCTCTGAGTAACACAGTCCAGTCAGCATTAGGCTTTGCTCCGTACAGTCCTGCCTCTTTGGGCAATTTCAAAATGGTGGAATATCTTATAGAGACTCATATTAAGGGTTTTTTTCTTTTCTTTTCCTTCCTCTTTTCCCCCCTCAAGCTGCAGAGCCTTTTCTGGGGGTTCTGGTAGGGCTTGTCCCATTGACGACTTTTTTTATTATTATTTTTTTTTCTTCTTCTTATGCACCACGTTAGGCGTGTTCCAAATCGCCCCTATGTAGTGAAGTGTAGTGAATAGGGCACTGATTAATTTCAGGCACAGCCTTGTAGGGATGACCAGAGCAGCCAGAATCGAGTAGAGTGAGAAGCTAAAGATCTGGGCTGTGTTTCCCAAAAGCATCTTAAGATTTATAAGTGGTAGAGTAAGCATCACACTGAACTCTCTCTCCCTGTTTAAGAGGATTCTCGCACTAATATGTCTTTGGGAAACCGGACCCTGGACAATATGGCTACCATAAACTTAATATTGTTTATTCTGGATCTCCTGCACCTCAAATAGAATGTTATCTGAAGACCGAATAGTGAAGAATATAATTATAAATGAGGAATGATAAAGCTGGTGTCTCCACATTATTTGTGAGAGTGACTAACTGATATTTTTTATGATCATAGTTGACTGCTCAGTCACTGTAGAGGCAAAGTCATTTTATTAAAGACCTTTTTTTTAATGAACTCATGGATATAGCTACCCATAAATACTGTAGAGTACGTCGATAAAGAGGAACTTTGTTTTAAAATAAGTCTAGTGTGGTATTTCTACATGAGGTGACCACAGAAATTAACCTATTAAACTGTTCCTGATTAATTTGCACAGTGAAACGTGACAGTCGTCTAGGTGTCTAACTCTTAATTTACCCAAAGAACAAGCCCCGCCTGAGAGATCTGGCAGGAACCTCCGCTGCCCCTGGCTGTTAAAACCTTTCTGTTGTGTGACCTGCTAGGCCAATGTGAATGGGAGAGGAGTCTCCAACACAGTACGTCACTGTGGAAGTCATGTCAGGACACATTACCATTAACGCTACACTGTCCCAAAAAAAAGTACAATACAGGTACATTGTCAATAAAGTTTAAATGTAACATTAAAAGTACAAAAGTCCATTTGTGTTCTCTAAGGGTACATTGCATTCCTCTCCAGGAAGAGAGGTGATGTTTTTGTTGCTAAGTTGTGTAAAAGAACATAAGTCATGGAGATGAAATGCGGTGCATATAATCAATACTACAACTTTAAAATCTAAATTTAATATAGAATATGGGACAATTATGATCTCTGACTAAAGATGGTGAATATGTCCGCTTGGGGATACACTATGCAGTGGCTGCCCTCATGTCTCATTGTTTAGGGGCTTTGTAAGATTGGAAGAGACCTTGCTAAGTCAAATTGAATAACTTTATTAGGTGAGGCCAACTGCTGTATGTCCACCACTGAATTTACTTGAATGAAGTACAGCCAAGGAATGTTGTATTGATACGTCACCTAAATAAAGCTTACACACGCACATATTTTAATCAGAAATAAACATTTTATTTTTATGTATCATACATAGTCATTGTTTTTTTCACCAAATACATAAAATCCACAGCTCGCGAGGACGGAATGAAGGAGATCCAGCTTTTTGGAATGTGGTTTGTGGTATGTTTGTTTTTGTGTGTGTGTGTGGGGGGTGGTGTTGTAAGTTGGATAGTCTTGTAACACACCCTGTAATTGGTGTGGACTAAATTATGTCCTGCTAATTAGTAAAGTACTCCTTCAGCTTTAAAGCAAAGCCCAGAGGAGGCAGTGTCTGGAGGCTTCTTTGAAATACACCCTGAAAAAAAATATTAATAAATAAAAAAAATAACCCACACATATGGGCATCCAACATCCTGCAGGACATTAATGAATGTGTGGCCCGGTTCTCAACCGCACTTTAATGTGATGAGGTCAGGGTGATGGCCTGTGAGGAGGTGGCCTTCAGGGAGTGATTCTATAGAATCAACAGCAGAGGGCAGTGTGTTATTTCATTGACCTTCAGCTGTGCCAAGATCGCAGGATCAAGTATCTCATTTCTGTCCATTTTAAGTTTACTACATCACATTTGAACACAGCAGATGTTCTTCATATTGTGTGAAAATTTCTTAATGAATTGACTAATAGAAAAACACCCAAATTAACTGTAATTAAATCTTTTTACAATTACTTCCATTGAAAATTTATTTTACTATTACTATTTACTAGTAACTATTTTGGAGATACAATGCCCTTTGTAACAATGACCTTACTTTGTTCTGATGCTGAATGATGTATCTTAGCCTTTCTTCACATATTTATAGTTGAAAATAATATTCTGAAATAAATAAATACATGTACAGAAGTGCTTACTAATTTTCAATCTTTTTCCAGTACTCAAACAGAAAACAGGAACAGAAGAGGCTGAAAATAAAAACTGAAGGAAACAGAAATGAAAAACTACAAGACTGCATGTTGTTGTGTACACAAGCGTCAACGGCATATGAGTATATACAGCAGCTGTCTATTTCCAGATGTGGTTTTATTTGTGCTTCATTGAGACAAGTGTGAACCTTAACACCATTAGCTCTGCAAACATCAGAGACTTGCAGCACTGCACAAATACATCATTTTGCATTCTTCAATGAGTATGAACTTCCATCAGGTTCTGGAACCACCCAGTGGTGAACTGAGGAGCATTAGCTAAAATGCTTCCAAACTCTATACTAGCACCCCTATGAGTTTTTCCAGTAATATGCTAGCACTATGCTAATGGCAGTTCACATTGCCATCCTTTGGCAGGTATTTGAAGCCTAGAGATTTCTATGTGAATTGCCATTAGCATAGTGCTAGCATATTACTGGAAACTCAGATGTTTTCCAATTCAAACATCACACTGAAATGATAATTAGGGACATATCTCGGACCTTTCTAAAGCAAAATATGTTTGGTTGATTCCTCTCTCAATTTTTCATTATATTGCAAGTTAATCTGTCAACTGCTATCCAACTCCTGCAGGCCTGATCAACGTGAATGTTTACTTGAAGAGAGAGAGAGAGATTTTGATTAGCTCATTTTCAGAAATGTAACCCTTTTGTTTCCAAACAAAATTAGAGTACTACTAAAAAACTAACTGTTTTTAAATACATCATGTATCATGATTATACTAAGTAAAAAGAAAATAATAATAATAATAATTGTATTAACCTTTTTTATTTCACAGAAATCATTAGGCCTTCTCTGAACTCTGTACTCCGGCCCAAAGCGTTCACAACGGAAGCTCCAGAATATTTTGAATGGCCACTATATAGCCTTAAGGCAAAACACCACATATTGCCGGTACAAACCATTATAGTTAGTGGCATTCTGAAACATGGCAAATCTGAATTCCTTAGACGGTGTGTGTCAAGCTGTTCAGCATTAAAAAGCCAGGATTTATTCTTTTAAGAGATTTAGGCTTCACACCCAAATCATTGTGCTTTCTGAAGGCTTCTCCTGTGAAAAAGAGAAACACCAATTTAAAAAATAAACTCCCTTCCCAGCAAATCCAAATATATAACAACCCGGTCTCACACTCACTCGTGATATAGTCACATATATAGGAGACTGCAATTCGTGACATAGTCGCATATTTTCATCATTTTATGCGACAATATCACGATCATAAGTGAATGGGTAATTACCATAGAAACAGTATGCGACAGTAACACGAAAACTCCTCATTACAGGCGTCATTACTCATAACATAGAAAAAGGCATAATGCGATTTACTGATCATAGGTTGTTATTCCAACAAAGGCATAAAGACTTTTATAAAATTTCTCCAAAGCAATGCTTATTATTGGTGTCCTACTTTAGCTTTAACTCTAACAAGAACATTTCTTTCACTTAACGTTATCTTGACTAATTTTCAAAAGGTTATTTGATTCGATATTTTAGCAAATAATGAATTAGTAACGTTATATTTTCCGTAAAACAAAATAAGGCCGTGGTATTAACGGATGGTAATGACGCCTTAATGAGGAGGAGTTTTCGTGTTACTGTTTCATACCACGGGGTACGGATATGACGGTTTCTATGGTAATTACCCATTCACTTATGATTGTGATATTGTCGCATAAAATGTCGAAAATATGTGACTATGCCACGAATTGCACTATATATAACTCCTATATATGTGACCAAATCACGAGTGTGTGTGAGACCGGGTTGTATATTATCACCAAGTAACACCCCCTCTACTGAAATCAAATAAATAATCCAGAAGCATTTGTAGATTATAGACAATTGTTATAAGACATTTGGCTCAAAACACACATCATCGAAGCCACTGGGTCATTGCTGAATTCTGTCTGTAAATGTTTATTAAAAATATTGGCTAAAAGTAAATCATATCCAAAAAAAAACAAAAAAAAAAACATCTTTGGTAAGTCAGACTAAGAGTTGTAGGTTCAAGGTCATGTTACATGGTATTATTCATGGAGCTCATCAGGTATCTGACACAGATCTTTGTCTAAACAGGTTTTCAGTCGAGGAAGAGAAACAAGTCAACATAATAAACATATTACAGATAAATTAGCTTGGAATCAACTTAAATATTTATTTAATACTGGGTACAACCACTTATTGACTCAATATAAACATATTAAAAATAGTCATCTATACCCTCTGTTGTAGAATGTAGGTAACAGCATCATGGACAGTGACAAAGATGTGCTGTGGGTTCACGTAGGTCATCAGGCCGCTGGATGTGAGAATCTTCAGCACACTCTCTATAGAATATGTTTGATTAGATTAGATTATTCTGAGTGTGAATGGAGCAACAAAATCCCATTTTAGTATGGAGAGAGATTAGTCTCAAAATATTTGACAAATGTGTAAATCATACTCCCCTAAATTAATTAGATAAAGACACAAATCACAAATATGTTGTGCTATTCACAAATAAATATATTCCAGTTTGTGTCTCATGTTCTGCAATTTGTACAAATGTGTACATCATTGGTGTACATAATTTTTATGTGTTTACATTTAAATTGCATATTTTTGTAAATTTGCAGTCTCTAAATAAATAAATAAATAAATAACAAATTGTTGAATCTGCATTTGTGGATCAAGTCACTCGCCTGTTGTCCATGACATGGTTTTGTTAATTTCCTCTCATGGGTTTTTGGATTTTGAGACTTTTCTTTTGGATTACACTTTAATGCAGCCACCCATCCACAAATGTGTCCAGCAGGTGAACAAGCTACTGCTAGATGACACTGTTGATTTGGAGGGGGTGGGGCCACCTTTAAGGGAATGTCTACGATTGTAATAAAAATGACAAAAAAAAGGCTTTTTGTCATATTCACAAGTTTATCCAGTCAGTTTGTGCACTGGAAACTGGTCTAAAGTGTTTACGAAGCCCCAATGTCAGTAAACGAGTGAAAAAAAACAAAGTGGCTCAGTCAGACATACTAGGCTTCCTCTCTATCTGCTCATGGCAAAGAAATGGCAAAGAGCCTCCAAACCTTGAAACTCATGAAGATAAACCAGAATATAGCTTTATTCCTGTTCCACAGGTGGGTAATATTTATTTTTGCTGTTTCAGATTATTTGGAATTTGGTAGGAACCCACTCTAAACTTGGGAGTGCTTTAATGCATGAAAACAAACAGCGCTGCAAAACTGAAGAATTCGAGTTACAGAAGAGTTTCTGAAGATAACAGTGCCACTTAGTGGTAGCTTGTTCGCCTGCTTGCCACATTTGTGGATGGATGGCTGCATGTGTGTGGATTGGGAGAAATGCATAAGGTCTCAAAATCCAAAAACCTGTGAAAGGAAATAAACAAAAATACTTCACGGGAAACAGGCAAATTCAACATTATATAAATCATTTTAATCTGAGGCTGTGACTTTACAATTAAACTTTTTAAATAAAAATGATATATCTATGAAAACCAAAAACATCTATTCATTAATGTAACTGTATCGTACAAACTGCAGAACATAAGACACAGACTGTGACATATTTATTTGTGAATAGTGAAACATATTTGTTATTTGTGTTTTATTTTTTGCAATATTTAAATATTTGTTTAAATATTTTGAGACTAATCTCACTCCATGATTTTAAGGTAGTAATTAATGTATGTATCTGCGTTCGAAAAAGGCGAAATAAGGAACAATGGGTGAAAGTATTACCTTTAAATGCTTATTCTACTTGAAGCAATTTGCTTATACTACAAACGTACCATTGCAATTGGCCAAGTAGATTCGCACTCCCATCTTCTGGCATTCAATACACATCTGTAACAGACACAATGTATACATGTTTATGATCAGAAGTTCACAAAGGGCAAAGGTAATTATCAAAACAAGCCAGGATGACTCAGCTTACCTGTATGAAGAGCTTGGCTCCTGCAACATCCACAAAAACAACACTGCTGCAATCAATTAGTACTGCCTGGACATCATTCTCTGCCATTTCTGCAATGATGCAGACAAATTGTATTATTTCATTTTCAAACAATCATTTGTCATTTTCATCCCAATGCCTGAAGAGTCACAGTAGTCATTGTTCAGTTAAAAGAGAAGTGTTTTCTGAATGAGCACTAGTCACCTGACTTGAAAAACTCATGTTCAGAAGAAAATGATGTGTTTGCAACTCCTCTTTCCTGAAATTCAGAAAAATAATAAAGTAAATTTTGAGTTTATTTATCAACAGTAATTGAACATTTATGATAATATCTGACCACTGTATTGATGGCTTCTCTTTCTCTCTTTTCCAAGGCTTTCCTGGCTTTCTCCCGACTACGGATTCGCTCGGGTGTGAGGCCCAGCAGCTTGTTCACATCTGCTTTAAAAAAACTGCGGTTGCCATAAAAGATAGGACCATTGTAGGTCAGAATCTTCACTCCAGGAACTTCATAACACTAGGGTACAAACAAGGGAGCATATTTTAGCAATTCTTTCAATTTCATTTCATTTGTGTCCTTATATTCTTTTGTCTTTCTCCTTCCTTATACAAATGGATTATATCTCCTCAGAAATACCTTTATTACCATTTTGACTGGAAGATAAACAAATGAAGAGACATTTCTGAATTTTTCAGAGTAGTGCATAATACAGTATATTGTTTTTAATAAGATAAAATCACTAGCATGATTTGACGCTGCTGTATCACCTTATTGTGGTTATCGATGGGGCGGTAGATCTCTGTGTTGGATGCCCTCCCTAGAACTGAACAGCCGGCCCTGTGAAAACAAGAAGCAAGTTTATTAAAGGTTTAGTTATGTCTCAACTTTATTTACCCTCTCCTTATGTGTAGCCTTATGGGGAAATGAAACATCCTCCAGGAGAGAGATGTTGTTTTGGAACAGGGTGTTTTGTAAGGGATACTTCACAGTTCACAGTTTTTTTCCATACTGCCCCTGAGCTTTGGAAAGCATAATTAGAGGATATAGTAAACATGATTATTGTAGCTGATAAATGCACAAATCTAATTAGGTAGTTTCAATCTCTATTTACACAGGCAATTATATTACTGTATGTGCTCGATATTTGCTTTCAGCGGGACTGCTCCAGTTGGAGAGCTTATTCTATGGTCCCCTGATGCCTAGACGGGTTTGTGAATAGTAGACTCATTCATCAAGTGACCACAGGGTTTTTCTTGGTACTGACATTCCTACTGACAATGTTCATTTATTGTGCTACCTCTGTGTGCGACAGATGACTGTCATCATGGAGAAAACCACTCCGATCGCCAGACCCAAGTCCACATTGAACACCACCACTGAGAGCCAGGTCACCAACCACACTGTCTGTACACACACATTCCAGCAATTCAACTCTGCTTTGTATAACTGTCCATCATTATTCAGAAGCGTTATTATAAGGTCATGTACTGATGGTGAAACACTTACAAAGTCAATTCTGCTAATCCTCCACAGATCTGGAAGGTCCTGGAACTGGATGAACATTTGCCTTAAGCTTGTCACATTTATACATGCAAGGACAGCCTAACGGAGGAGAGGAACAATTCAGCATTTGCCCTGCTGCTGCAACTGTGTTTGGAATGCCTTTTATTATTTTGTGCATATATTTCTGGAACTAACTCACTTTAGGTAAGAAGTAGAACAGAGGGCCAATGAGCAGCAGCACCACCAGCACCACCAGACTAGTGAAGAGGCCAGAGAGCTACAAGATTTAAAAATAATTCAATTTACTGAGGAGATACACTTTACCTGTGCAACTGACTGACAATTAACTTCTGCAAATGGGTCTCATATATACCATAGGTATCTTTAGGTACCTGTGTGTATCCTCCTGCACTCTCTAGAATGTTAGTGGTGGCCAGTGTGGCTGAACTGGGAAAGCAAGTGAAGACAGAAGACACCGTGTTGGAAATGCCATGTGCCAGGAGCTCCTGCAAAAAAGTGATGGCAAAATAAACAGTGATATTGATGGTGATTACAGTTAAGCAAAGATGGGAGTGTTAGATCTTGAAACACTGGCACTGGTAAACAACACAGTGCACAGTATACATTCAATGATTATAGCACAACTGTAGATCATTTGATTTCTGAAGTTCATTTACATTCCCTGTCATTACAGGTGGCTATTTCTGAAGTCTAGGTAAATAATGAGTGATACTTAGATTAGGGAAATCATAGTAAGTTATGTAGTCATTGGCAATAACCTAAAAGTAAATACAACCCCATATTCATAAAAGTTATGTTAAAAAAAAGTTAAGTTAAGTTTGACACTGTTCAAAATGTAAATAAAACAATGCAATCATTTAACACTTAACACATTTAATTGAAAACAGTACAAAGACGATATTTCTCAAAAACAGTTGGGATGGTGCAGTAAAAGACAGGTAATGCTAAAAAAATAATAAATTAAGTTAACTGGCAGCAGGACAGAGTCATTTGTTTAAAAAGAGCTGAAAAAAACACTGATACTTTTGATACTTTATGTCCTGTGAGAAGAGCAGCACTACGTAATATCAGAATTCATAAGAAAATAAGATCCATTTTTGCAGGTAAAGTTGGCTCATGTTCACAAAAAGCCACAGCAGGAAGTTTATGTGACAGGCTTCTGTGATATTATTGGCTGTTGTAAACCAGAAGTCAGATTATTGCCGGACTCATGTAAACTCTGAGTTATTAAAAAAATCTGATTTTGTGCAGTTATTGGATCATTAAATGAATGTAAAGGCACTCATTGTTAACACAGGTGTTGGAACAACATGCTACTAATCGGGACATTGTCTTTTTCAGGGAATAGTTAGTTTATTTCAGTAAGACAAGGCCAATTCACACTTTTCACAACAATATGACCCCTAGGTAAAATAGTCCAGGTGATAACTAGAATAGATCTGCCACACACTGAAAAACAACTGGTAATTTATGAAACAAACAACACTATAACAGAGACCTCAAGCTGTTGAGCAACAGAAATACTGAATCTAGCGAGAATTGAAAAAAAAAAAAAGTTTACTGTTTTTTTGGGAGTGACTCTGAGTGACTCCTCAGTTCCCAAATGATTACAGTGTTGTTGTAAGAAGATGAAGCTCAGCGGTAAACGTGCTCCCATCCCAAATATTTTTGGAACATGCTTAGGGCATCAAAATAAAAATGCTCAAATATTTTTCAAAAAGCAATAACCTTTCTCAGTTTAATTTTTACAGTTGTATTATTTACAATATAGGTTTTAAATAATTTGCACAGTAAGGAATTTTGTTTTTATTGGTTTTTTGCTAAGTGTCCCAACTGTTTTGGAATTGTGGTTGTATGTTATTATTATCAATATTTTTCAGATTGTACTATATGACAGTTATATACATATATATATATATATATATATATAATGAAAGCATCTGAGAATGGTTTTACCTGATTTGGTTGAATAGAATAGCCATGCTTATCGGCATATATCATGGCTAGTGATACAGACACAGCATAGCCTACAAATGTGATGGCAACAGTGTCCCCAGCTATTTCTGGCACTGTCTGCAAAGCAGGCAGCCGAGGCTGAGGGAACCTGCACAACAAAACCCATGGGAAATAAAATAGACATGAAGTTACCTCAAAAACAACATAATAACATCAAAAACTAACAAAAGTGCAACCAAGGCTAGATGATATGGCCAAAATATATGTCACAATAAATTTCTTAGTTTTGGTCAATACCAATATTGATACGAACAATATAAAATCCACTGAAAATCTTCAAAGAACAAACAAGAAACATGACATCACCATCAAAAATAAACATATTGGCTTAGTCAACAGTAATACTTTTAAACAAAATTTTAAACAGTGTGCACTGAACTGACCTGTATGAACACCAGTCAGTGTCAGATGGTGTAAATAATATATATTGAAATAATGAAAATGTGTTCATATCATTGTTACTGAAACATTTTATATTGCGATATATATTGATATTGAATTATCGTCCAGCCCTATGTATAACTGAAAATTTAAAAGACTTACCCAGCTGGAATATGACCCACTATCTGTACATCATATGTGGAATCCAGCGAGGAGGCATAGCCCACTCCTGTTGCAATAATCACCTACAATCAGGCAAAATAATATGAACCTGGTAGTTACAATATGATCATATGAACTAATATAAATCTCTTTAATTACTCTGAAGTTACATTGCAAAGTAGACGGTTCTTAGCTTTGTTCTTAGTTCTGTCACAGCACCAATCTAAAAACTGTTCAATTTCAAGAAGGTGAGGGTGAACAGCTAACTTACTGTGAGAATCTCCACAGGAATGGGAGTGCGCAGGCGCTGTCGAAAGCGAGTGTTCACTTCTTTAATAGGAATTAACATAGACAGGCACAGTAGAGAGATCAGCAGCTCAGCCAGGTTAGTGTGGGGCAGGCTCTCCATCACTGAGGCCAAAGTCTGCGGGCCAGGGTTAATAAGATTACAGAACTAACGGTAACAAACATGATGAACTAATTGCTAAGTTTGCTGATTTTAGTATTGGCACTATGCTGAAAATTTGGTCACATGATCATCAAGATTTCTTCTTTCTTTTACTCTCTGTTATAATCTGTCATTCTGTTTCTAGGGCTCTAACCTTAAAGAGGGAGAAGGTGCCAGTGTAGCGAGGAAGACGTAATCCCAGCATGCTCTGCAGCTGTGAGACAGTCACATGAAAGGCAGCTGCGCTGGTGAAGGCCTTAACAATGGGCTCGGATAGGTAGGTGGAGAGGAAGCCCAACTGGAGACCAAACATGCAGAGCTGAGGATGAAAGCCATGAACACAAGTGTCGTTACTGTTGTTATTACACAAATTTAGAGCCACCCACAATTCAGCCTGAAAACACACAGTAAATGATTGAGCAAATAAACTCTTGTTGGTTGTATAGACAGATATATTTAATATATATCAAAGCAATATTTCTGATATCGGAAAACCATGAATTCAAAATGGGTTGTTTTGCAGCTTGGTTGCCACGTGTGGACTGTGTGCACTGATGAGTGCATGGTCTATAAAGAACCATTCATTGAAAGGTTGTTCATAGGTCTTGATAATAAAAGCCTTTAAGGCTCTTGTTTGTAAAATGTTTGTGGAGATGTTTTCTTACCATCATCACTCCTGAAAGAAATGCTATGGCTGAGGCCACGCCAATCCTCTGAGCTTCTAGCTCTGCAGCTTCTGAGCTACTGGAGTTCAAAGAAGAAGGAGTGGGCACCAGCTGCTCAACCACTGAGCCAGTCATCAGACTCACCACAGCAAAAGTACCTGTGCAGGCCAATACAGCATGAAATAATACTCAAGTACTCAAAGAAATAAATGTATTATAAAATACCTGAATGTAAATGTAATCGCTGTCTAGCATTGCTTTTATAGCATTGTACCCTGCTATTATATCTGTAATAATACATTCAATGTACATGTATATTTATGAAGGCTGTATTTTTACATAAAACCTTCCATGCGACACAGTTTCCACTAATTCACTGTAAATTACATTTCAGTTGATTTACAGTAATTATGTTATAGCACAATTACATAATTACAAGACAAATAGCACTACAGACATAATGGTTAAGTGTGAGATAACAAAACTGAACACAGAATAACCAAAGGTTTTACCTGTGGAGACATGGCGTCCTGTCCCAAAAAGCATGTAGAGCACCACAGGGAAAAATGATGTGTAAAGACCATATATTGGAGCCACTGATGTCAATAAAGCAAAAGCCATCCCTGAAACAGAATAATTTGTGTAATTGTGAGATTAATCCACATCAATCCACAATCCAATTACTAATCGACATCAAATTTCTTTAAACATAAATGGAAAAATGCAGCAAAAAAAGTTTTAAAGTTCATGAAATATATGTGGTGGTGCAGCAGGTAGTCTCGCAGGGTTCGAGTCCTGCTCCGGGTGACTGTCTGTGAGGAGTGTGGTGTGTTCTCCCTGTGTCTGCGTGGGTTTCCTCCGGGTGATTGTCTGTGAGGAGTGTGGTGTGTTCTCCCTGTGTCTGCGTGGGTTTCCTCCGGGTGATTGTCTGTGAGGAGTGTGGTGTGTTCTCCCTGTGTCTGCGTGGGTTTCCTCCAGGTGATTGTCTGTGAGGAGTGTGGTGTGTTCTCCCTGTGTCTGCGTGGGTTTCCTCCGGGTGATTGTCTGTGAGGAGTGTGGTGTGTTCTCCCTGTGTCTGCGTGGGTTTCCTCCGGGTGATTGTCTGTGAGGAGTGTGGTGTGTTCTCCCTGTGTCTGCGTGGGTTTCCTCCAGGTGATTGTCTGTGAGGAGTGTGGTGTGTTCTCCCTGTGTCTGCATGGGTTTCCTCCGGGTGACTGTCTGTGAGGAGTGTGGTGTGTTCTCCCTGTGTCTGCGTGGGTTTCCTCCCATGGTTCAAAGCCACAAGTGTGTAGGTGGATTGGCGACTCAAAAGTGTCCATAGGTGTGAATGTGTGAGTGTGTGTCACCCTGCACAGGTCTGGCGCCCCTTCCAAGGTGTGTTCCTGCCTTGTGCTTACAGACAATGAATGAAATTTATGTGTAGTGTTGCTGAACCACTGTGTGATGTTGTTGAATGTGCTAAAACAAACAGTGAAGTAAGCATGACTGAGAATTTCTGTTTTAAAGCTGTTCCAAAGACAGCCTTGAATGGGCAAGTCAAGGTAGCCAGGGTTTCTGATATCATAAACCTGAGAAACACATCCTGTCAACTTTCGGATGACACAATTTGAGCTGGTGAGTGGTAGAGATGTAAATGGAGACAGATGGGAACCAATCGCATGTTCAGAGAACCATGCATACTAAATGATGATGAAGATGTAGAGTTACATCTACACTACTTTGAAGGGATTTTCTTGGAAATAACTTTGTAATATGTAATTATTTGAACAGAGATGATTGTTTAGTGTTTTAAACAATGACCAGAGATTAACTTTAAAGGAAACATTGATATCCAAAACAGTAAAAACTGATGAGTTATTACATAGTCTCACTCAAATACTGCAGTATTATTTGACATTGCTATACTTCTTGAGATCTAGTCAGCACATTTGATTGCACCTTCAGCGAACATTTTGCCATCATTTACTTACATTTACTAATAATTGTTTATCATTAGCCCCCTCCAGGGTGTGTTCCCGCCTTGCGCCCAATGCTACAAGTGCTGGATTCAATAAATCTGAATATAAGACAGCGTAATTCAACAGTATATAAACAGTCTATGAAAGAATATTAAGTCAAATATTAAGAGACTAAATTGGCATTTTTAATGTTACTTATGAAAGCAGAGTAAAAAGGTCTTAACCCTTCCCCAACAAAGTGTTAACTTTATGAGAAGTAGAAGTACATTTCCAAAAAAATATTTTAATTGTAAAAGTAGGCTATAAGTTTACAATCTCATTTTTCTACATAACTGCAGTAAAACTTCAGAGAAGATTCTGAGGGCACCATCTTGTTTGCTGTGTGTAATGTTCTCATATTCTTCCATTTGTAAGAACTGAGCTTTAGAAAACTAACGGCTCTATAAATGTTATAACGTATAATGGAAAATACATACTTCACTAATAAAGTGTGATATCAATCAAAGTAAACACTAATAGCTATGGTGTGGGTAAATTAAATCACTTCCATCACTGTGTATCATAAAAAGTACAAATACAGACTAATGAGTGTTTTGAAAGGAAAGCCCTCCCAAAATTGTAGTTTTGAACGGCACTGATATGGGGAAAGAAACACACAGAAATAAGCTTGAGGGGAAAGGTCTAACGAAATACCTGAATGTTCTCATTTCAAGTTCTCTGAAACGTTTAAACTAACAGTGAACCGATACATTCAGCTGATTCCCGCTGCTATATTTGAAGCGTTGTGTTAAATTCTAAAGGTGCTCGAGCGCGTTGAAGTAACGGACTTTTACACGGAGAATTCAAATCCTGAGCCAGGAGATTAACGGACGTGAAGTGAAGGTTTACCTTGAGGAATGTGCAGGATACCAACCGTCAACCCCGCTACAACGTCCCCTAAAAGCCATTTTCTAAGTCTGTATTTTGGCAGCCAGTTGAAAATGGGCACTCGTTGTCTCAACAGGTGAAGACATGTCTCGCGGGAACACCTACACGACCTGGAGAGTGTCTCTCTGAGCCGAGCTTTTCCACTCGGTTTAGCCTCGGTTCCGTAGGTTTGTTTGAAACGGTCCTCTGTGTAAATATTCCTGTACACAGCCACAGAAGTGCTCATCGTGTCCTCTTCAATATAGAAAAATACGCTTCTTTGTCAAACGGCTGTGTGCCCCGAGAGTGGACTCTTCACAGCAGTTAGGATGTACGACCTGGCCATTCATATATAGCTGTCAGGTTTGACATCAGGAACCATTGTATTTTCCTGTCAAGTGCTTGGAGCCAATTGACAGGAGGCATTTTTTTTTCTCTGTTGGTAACTGAGAAAACTACTTTTTTAACCATCCTACTTTGGCAGAGACCCCATAAAGGTGCACTTGTCCAACTTAAGTGTTGATGGATTCAAGCAATCCTCTGGGTCCTAATGGTAAAAGCTTTCACAAAGGCAAACAATGAAAGTGACATGCATATTCATACACAGTTTGGACTCCATAGATTAAATGTTTGTTTTGCTATTTTTCATATTCTGATCTGCCAAAACATTAAAATTACTTCCTTGATTCTGAACTCAGCAGTGAATGTACACCCAGGTGTTTTAAAACTCCAGAAACTCTGCTGTGTCTGATCCACTCGTACCAGAGCAAACAGACTTCTGCTACCAAGTCAGTGTAACTGCTTTGCTGAGAATGACCCACCCCCCAATACCGGCTCTTGGGTAGTCCTGTGGGGTTCCTGAACACTGAAAAACAAGTATGCAGTACGCAGAGGAACTGATGGTCTACTGTCTGTAAGAATAGAATTCTATGTAGTAAAAGAAGCTGAACTGGCGTGATGTTTGGGATGCAGAACTAATCCATTAACATCGTTGCCTGACATCACTTTATGGCCCACATTAGACAGCACGTGCCAGTGCCTTAACTGTGCCATAAGTACCCAAGGTGGCCCAGATTAAGCTCAAATGTGTCTGCTCACTGTGTTTTTGGAATAATAGTGGGGGTTACTGCAGTAAAGGGGGACCAGCTCCTTATTAACAGGTTCAATTTTTAACACAGAATTAGCAAAGATCTGCAAACATCAGGTCATACAGTGCAAACAGACACTACACATTAAAAACATGCTTTACATCTCTATGTAATTCACCCCAAATGTATTTTAAGTTAGGAAATCAACTAAATTTGACCCTGGGTGTCCAAATTTTCACACACTTTATAGGCCTTAACTCTTCAGGGCCCAGTCCCTCCTGGCTGTGGAATAAAGTCATACAGGGGGTAAAAGTGTACAATGTATACCTCTGTGTAAGACCCTCGCAGAGATCAAAGTGCTATTGTACCATGTCTGTTTAGCCGTTGGTCATTTCCTGGGGTAATAGATTGCCGTCTGCGTTTTCAATATGCTGTTCAGATCCACAGCCTGAGAGATGTAATCATATCTGTTGGCTTTGCCTCGCTGATCAAACTGCAGCTGAACTCTGATGAGTTTGTATTGTCTGTCATTGAAAAAGCAGTGGAATGGATGAAGGCAGGAGTTCAGATTCTGTGTAGTTAATAGTTCTAACCTTAATATTAATGCTTTATCACAACATTTAAGTAATTTACACCTGCTTTGAAAGTCCATTACATGAAATACCCATTTAAAAATATTTAATTTTGATTTACCGCCAGGATTTTCATCTTGGCACAGTGGCGCAGCAGGTAGTGTCGCAGTCACACAGCTCCAGGGACCTGGAGGTTGTGGGTTCGATTCCCGCTCCAGGTGACTGTCTGTGAGGAGTTGGTGTATTCTCCCTGTGTCCGCGTGGGTTTCCTCCGGGTGCTCCGGTTTCCTCCCACAGTCCAAAAACACACGTTGCAGGTGGATTGGCAACTCAAAAAGTGTCCGTAGGTGTGCGTGTGTGTCTGTGTTGCCCTGTGAAGGACTGGTGCCCCCTCCAGGGTGTGTTACTGCCTTGCGCCCAATGATTCCAGGTAGGCTCTGGACCCACCACGACCCTGAATTGGATAAGCGGTTACAGATAATGAATGAATTTTCATCTTGTAGCTGAGCACACAAGTCAGCATTTATAAATAAACATATTATACATGTTGATGTATTCTTTATGAGTTTCCAATTCCTTTGCGTATTATAATCACACATCTGCATTTTTCTCCATATATGCTTAGACATGGCAGACAGAAAAGATTGAACATATAAAAGTTTGTTGCATAATTTTATTTTGTTGCATATATTTTATTTTATTTATTATTAATAATATTTATGGGCATATTTTTTTACTCCAAGTTAAATTCATTGGTCTCCAAGCAGTTTGCCACAGTAATGTTATGAAACTGAACTCTCCATAAAAAGCATTATCAGAAAACTTACAGGATCATAATAAACTTCACTGACACAGTGGGTCCAACTGATGTCAGTTTTTCAAGCTATAGTGTGAACGTGATGGAGCTCACTACAACCACGACTGGGCCAACAAACCCAGTGGCCACCCTTTAAACAATATACACAACCCTGCTGGAGATACCAGTCTCAGTCACAGTCAAACCCAGTGCGAAACAAAGAGTGACTCAGCGTGAATGAAAGGTTTGTTTTTGTAATAGCCCAACATTAGGCCTCATGAATGAGCTCTTCTTAAATATTATTATTATTATGTGCTCAGGGCTCCGTGCAGAAGGCCATGCATTCAGCATGAAACAGTCACGCCTGGCATCTCCTGTAGTGTCCTTCAGAGTGGCCTGGTGGAGCTGGAGGATACAATGAGTCATAATGTTATTCCAGTATGAGATTCTTGTGACTTCGTAGGTTAATACATTTTATAATCACAAAAATGCTAAGGAATAAATATGCCAATATTCTGATTGATGGAAGTCTTGACAGAAGAAAAATATTGATGGTTTTTGGTGGTCTGTGAAATACTGCTATGCATTTTTACCATTATATACATAGTGCTAATCCCAGATTTATATTCTATTACAGAAATGCAAAGCTAATGAGGTAAATTTAAACATTAGGCCTTAAGTGGAGTATTAAGAAATGTTCACTGCTCTATAGGTTTAGACGTATTCTCTGTGTCTGTGCTCCAAAGAGAGAAATGTTTAGGATAAGCTGTCACTGAGGGTAGGAGACTACAAATTTTACCCCTCCCTTAGTCCCTTAAACATGCAAATGTAGACCAACCTCTACGTTCACCATATTTGGAAAGGAGAAAGAACCATATACATCGGGGTCCTACCCAAGGAGAGGGGAGAGAGAAAATAGAGATGGGAGAGAGAAGATAGAAAGGAGAGAATGGGGCAGAGGTGTGCACGCACTGAACCGGGAAAACTCTCTCACTGTAAATAAAGATGTATTTACACCTTTAACCGTGTCTGCGGAGATTCTTTTCCATCACCTGTCTTCACAATAGTTAACAACAAAGATGGCGATGAAGGTGAGATTTTTCACAAATTTGAGCGCTGGTTGGTTGTTTGAGCTGTCTTTTGCCAGAAGAGTTGCACCATAATAGACTCATTAGTGTATGCAGTATTGTGTTGATGATGGTGTTAGATAAAGTTTCTCTGTTCTAAATTTTTAAACTTCATTAATAGAAAAATAGAAATGAAGGAAATAAAAGAGAAAAATGAAGTAAAAGTAAAAAGGAACAGATGTAACAGAAGAAAAAGAAAAGGAAAGGAGAAGTTGAAGTATAAGAGTAGAATAACTTAATTAGGGGCGGCATGGTGGTGCACCAGGTAGTGTCGCAGTCACACAGCTCCAGGGGCCTGGAGGTTGTGGGTTCGATTCCTGCTCCAGGTGACTGTCTGTGAGGAGTGTGGTGTGTTCTCCCTGTTTCTGCGTGGGTTTCCTCTGGGTGCTCCGGTTTCCTCCCACAGTCCAAAAACACACATTGTAGGTGGATTGGCGACTCAACAGTGTTCGTGTGTGTTGCCCTGTGAAGGACTGGCGCCCCCTCCAGGGTGTATTCCTGCCTTGCACACAATGATGGACCCACCGCAACCCTGAACTGGATATGATAATGAATGAATGTTGAAGTTTGTAAATTCTTTAATTACAAGGTAGTTATTGAATGCTTAATAAATCTAAGTTTATGGTGTACTTAGTAGTTATATTACTTAGTAAAGGGGATTTAGTGGTGTGAGTTGTATTGCATGTTAAGGTTTGATTTCTCTGAAGTTGGCAAATTCAATCCGGGTTTAATTTTTATTGATTGTGGAAATATAGTGGCCTGTAAACAGAGGAAAAAGGGAGAGAAATAATTTAAAAAGTGTAAGTTGGAAACATATTAAGCCATTAATTTGCCAAAAATGGGCACTAATGTTTCAAAAGGGGTTACTCCTGTTTATATAGTTAAGAAAAATAATCCTTTAATAAAAGGCATTGCAAAAATATCAGAAAAAATTTATAAGCGATGGCCTGACATAGACCAACCATGGCCGGTAGAGAGGACACTTAACCCAGATGTAATTAAAAAAATAGAGGTACTTGTATGAACATAAAAAGCAGGACAGAAGAAAGAGCATCAAGGAGAAAAGCGAAAGGAAAAAAGACAAATAGAGCTTGGCATTCTCCAGTTATTTGAACAAGAGAGTCAGAAACTGATAAAGGCTGCAAAGGAAAAGAGGGAGAAAGGTGCAGAAGCAATAAATCAGCATACAAAGGCTACAGAAAAACAAATGGCAGAAGTTAATGTGCCTTTTTCATGTGAGCTCATTTAAGACACCACCACCTTATGAGAAGGAAATGAAAACCGAGGAAGTCTACCCTCAGCTTCCAATGATCAGTCAAGGAGGAAGTTATCACATTCGAGATGAAGCTGAATACATCATTGAAACAGGACAAGCAGAGACAATGATAAAACTGTATCCATGTTCCAAAAGCAAGAAGAGAACTCGACGTCTGCAGACTAGAGGTGACCTGAGAATGAGAAGGAGGACCGTTGGAGATGAAGATCTGAATTACCAGTAGGAGGCCATGGGTGGACACAACCCAGCCATCAGGCGAATAGTGGATAAAGCAGAAAAAAGAGGAGATGTGAGTAGGAGTGAAGAAGATTCAAGAGATGGAAGTTCTGATGAAACAGAGAATGAAGACAGCGATGATGGAAGGAAGAGTAAGTGACCTCCCCAGGTCTGGTCAGATGATTCGGACAATCGGGTTTGAGGGAGTAAAACAGCTGATTCCTCTCACAGAACCAGTTGAGCTCTGCTATAAACATCTGAAGACTACAATACCCATACTGGTATCAGAACATACACCTATTGCATTTTTGGGAAGAGATTGAGTTATAAAATAAAATGTACACCGGACGGCTGCCTGGTGGAAGTGCCGAGTGAAATGATTGATCAATTGTTGATGAAAATGGAGACTGAAGCTTCTTCAGTATTTTGGATTGAAAATCTTAGCGAAGAATTCTTGGAACCAGCCAAGATGTGGGAGAAGCTTATTGTAGCAAACATGCTTGATGCAAAGGTTCTAGATTATCCATTTAATTGTACACTGAAATACTTTAAGGATGCTGAACAATCAGACGCAGAACAATGGTTGAGTCATCAACCAAAGCAAGTTGAATTATGCTCATGTTGCATAATTTTGGGACAAGGAGCTGCTATGAAGATAGACAAAAATGATTATTTGCATAAAGAGTTTGATATGGGAAAAAGTGTACCACATGTGACTTTGCTGGTGTCTGAGGACTGTGAGCAGAAACAAATAGGTGAAATGATGGCAGAAGCAGAAGAAGTCTTTAAACCACTGAAAGAGAATCTTTCCATCTGGAGGAGGAAAACAATTAAGATTATGATCACTGCTCAAGGACAAGGACAGCCACAAGTCGTCAGTATGACACATGAGTCACTTTGCAATGAGAAGATGGATTCAAACTCTCTGAAAGAGGAAAGAGGAAAATATGTTTATGGTCACAACATAGCACTGACATTGGATTTGTGAAGTCAGCTCAACCAGTGAAAGTTGAACTCCGACCAGGAACAAAACCTCCATGGAAGCCTCAGTATCCTTTGAATGAAGAAGCAATCAAAGGGATCGAACCACAAATTGAAGGTCTTGTGAAAGCAGATGTTCTGAAGATAACACAGAACCCACAGTGTAATACACCTTTGTTGCCTGTGAAGAAGCCAGATAACTCTTATCGTTAAGTACATGATTTGAGAGCAGTAAATGATCTAGTAGCAGACTTTTAGTAGCAGCGGAAGTGCCAGATCCACATGTTTTGTTAGCCCAAATTCCTCCAGATGCAAAGTATTTCACAGTATTAGATTTATGTGGTGCATTTTTTAGTGTTCCACTAAGTATATAAAGTCAGAGTTTATTTGGGTTCACATACAAGGGACAATTCTATGAGTATAAGAGATTACCACAGGGATATAAACATAGTCCTCACATTTTCAATAAAGTATTGACGGATGATCTAGCTGGGGTAGATCAGAAGTTAAAAAGTACTGTCATTCAATACATGGATAATATTCTTCTTTGTGCACCAGATGAGGAAACATGCCATAAATTCTTGAACGCAACCGTGTGACGTCACTGGTGGACAACAGCTGAACAACGCCGCGGTAAAACACCGTTATGACTGACTGTTATGACAGTATCTAGCTAGCTAAATAACCAACATTATTCATGACAATAGCCTAGCAATAAGCTAAACTCAAATGTAGAGGTACCGTTATTCTTGTAAATGTGATCGAAGTCGAACTCGAATTTATCCGACACTATAAACCTCCGTAATGCAGCTACGTAGCCGAGTATAATCTGAGCCATCGAGTTTAGCAAGTCAAGCTAACGTTGATCTCTCACAGGATCCTTAAGAACCCGTAAGACACTGTTTCTGTAAATAAAGATGTATTTACACATTTAACTGTGTCTGCGGAGATTCTATTCCATAACCTGTCTTCACAACACAGCAAAGTTAACAACACTAATGCTGGTAGATGTTTTAGTGGAGACTGGGGCTGGTTGTCATATGGGTAGCTGTAATTTATACTACACATATCTATTCCTATTTGAGCTGGAGATGCTAAGTAGTTAGTCTTACTGGTTTTTCATCCCCAGTGTTAGATGATACCGCTATGTGTTGCCTGGAGTTCAGCAGGGGATATATGGCCTCACATTTTCTATCGCTCAGCGGAATGGTAGTCAATCCAGATGTCTGTTAGGTAACAGTTAGGCAGTAGGATATTCCTCCAAAGCCCCTTCCACCGGACATTACCTGGACTTTTCCCTGCCAGCCCCTAGTACAATAAACAGTAATGTCTGAACGAGCTTGTATGTGAATAGAGCCGCTAATATTCCGGAGACTTCACAATAAATCCATCCCGTGCCTTGCAGGCACTGCCCCTATGCTTAAACCACACAGAACATTTCCAGCTGTGAGAACTCGGACACGGAATCTCTCTGGTTGTATACTACATGTATGAAAATGTTCAGAGAATATCTGGACATTTTCCATAGTTCATACCAGAAAATGGCTTAAGAGAATTCAGATTTCCTACTCCACTCCAAAGAATCTACATGTATATGTAAGTGTTCTACCTAAAACTAATAATATCAGAGCAAGCTATTTATATTTATTCATGTTAAACTCTATATATTTGTGGAATTACTAGCAGGAAATTGTTATAAACACCACTGAGCTGTTACATGCTCTTTGATGTAAGTTGTCAGCTAGTTTGAACTCATATTAGAGTCTCCCTCCAAAATGAACTTGAAAACCTATAAAAAAATGTCTTTCACCAATATTCTAACAAGAAATCTAGAAGCAAAAGGCCCTGAACATGACAGGGAAAGGAAGGTGTTTAACGGTGTTGTTGTGAGGAATTTCTTTAAAAGACACCAACAAAAATTAAGCTATTTTTATTTAAATGTATGTTCCTTACATGTGTAACAGATCTCTCTTTAGTTATAAATAAAGATACCTTAATAATTCTTTAGGTATGAAGAAAAAAAAAGTCTATGCCTACCCATAGTCTAGATAACATGAAATGGACTGATATATTGATGGAGAACAAAAATCCGATGTAAATAAACACTGAATCTCACAAGATGAAGTGACTCATTCACCCACTAGATTCAGTCTTAAAGTGATTAAAGTGAAAGTGATTAAATCCCCTGTGGAGGATGTGAGATGGATTTCGTGACTTGAAGTGACCGCTATAGCACAGGCCTCATTACTGATGATCTAATCCTCACTGCACCACAACATTAGAGTAGATTGTAGTTTTATTTCAAAACATTGTAACACTTGATTGTATGACTTAGTGTCTTAGTGTGTGCAGAATTGCACAAGCCAGCAGGGGAGTATTACATTGTTGAAACCATTCCAGAATGTGAAATGTAGCTATTTTGGGTTCACTTTTTATCGATGGAGCCAGAGTTACTTGACGTGATGTCTTTGTTTTGATCCCATATTCCTTGAATCTCCTGCTCTCCTGAGGTACTGAGATGCTGTGATATGCGAAGGCCTCTGCTGAAGAATGCGGCCATTGTGTTGATCAGCTCTGGAGAATTTATGGACACGCTGATGGCGCATTGCGCCTGGTGGCTGTTTAAACAAGATATTAATCAGCGGTAAAAGGAACAATGCGCCGAATGGAAGAGGATATGGAGCGTTAACCCCCACAAGCAAGACGAAGCCCAAGCACTCCACTATGAGTTCCTAAAAGCTGAACAAAGACAATATAAACAACAGACTGACAGCCTGATTTGCTTCAACTGCTGTGTATATATAGTCTGATCTAGATGTCTGTGTCCATGGACTTGACAGATTTTGGGCACTCAATGTATTGTACATTACCCACGATACATTTTTTTTTCTTTTAAGGCAGGAACACACCCTGGAGGGGGCGCCAGTCCTTCGCATGGTGACACACACTCACACATTCACTCACATCTATGGACAACTTTGAGTCTACCGACGTGTGATTTTGGACTGTGGGAGGAAACCGGAGCACCTGGAGGAACACACCAACTCCGGAGCAGGACTTGAACCCACAACCCCAGGACCCTGGAGCTGTGTGACTGTGACACAACCTGCTGCGCCACCATCCTGGCTTTAAATACAATATTATTCCCAATAACAGAACAAATTGATGCAGGTGTTTTGCTGTGTTTTTTCCTAATGGAACTCATAACAAATGTAGTGACAAATAATTTCTTCTCGCTTGCCCTTTTTAATCTACTCAATATTGGGGTTATTTTTTTGTTGTTGTTGTTGAACACAATGAGAATTGTCATTTTTAATTAGGGTTGGACAATATGGCAAAAACTTGAAATTCCATCAGTGATAAATGCTGTAAATATTGAATAATAATGAAAATGTGTTAAAAATGATATCATTTTTATTGAAACATTTTATATTGCAATATATATTGATATTGAATTACCGTTCTGCCCTATATTTAATACTACATTACTATAAACGGATATATGAATATAATTATCTTTTACAAAACAAAATGCTTTAAAATGTCTTTGTACTTGTGTTCTCCCTGTGTCTGCGTGGGTTTCCTCCGGGTGCTCCGGTTTTCTCCCACAGTCCAAAAAACACACGTTGGTAGGTGGATTGGCGACTCAAAACTGTTCGTAGGTGTGAGTGTGTGTCTGTGTTGCCCTGTGAAGGACTGGCACCCAATGATTCCAGGTAGGCTCTGGACCCACCACGACCCTGAATTGGATAAGCGGTTACAGATAATGGATGAATGAAATGAATGTCTTTGTACTTCTAATACAAGAAATAACAAAAGAAAGTTTGCAATTATTGGGGTCTTTAGAACCACCCCAGAACACAAACCTCAAACTAACTGTATGAGTTTGGGATTACCTAGAATGTGACCAACTTGTAAGAATGAACTTTGGAAGTGTGGAAACATATCCCTGCAAGTTTCTTTGAAAATTGAAAGCAGGTCTCATGAAAAGAATGGAAGCTGCAGTGAAGGCATTGTATGGACACATTAACTAATGAAATATTTGCTTTATTTCCTGACACACTGTTTAACACTAAAAGTGCTGGGCCTCCTCAACCTAGTGATACAAGAGCACCTATTTCCAATTAAAGCACAATACTTATATTGCATTTCCACTGTCTTTTTATTCATTCATTGTCTGTAACCCTTATCCAATTCAGGGTCGCAGTGGGTCCAGAGCAGGAATACACCCTGGAGGGGGCCACTGTGTTTTTATTTCTTTCAAAACATGTATTTCATTGGGCGGCACGGTGGTCGCAGTCACACAGCTGCAGGGACCTGGAGGTTATGGGTTCGATTCCCGCTCCGGGTGTCTGTTGGTGTGTTCTCTCTGTGTCTGCGTCCAACAGTCCAACAAACACATGTTGGTAGGTGGTTTGGTGACTCCCAAAAAAGTGTGTGTGTGTGTTGCCCTGTGAAGGACTGGCCCTCCAGTGTGTACTCCCACCTTGCGCCCAATGATTCCAGGTAGGCCCTGGACCCACCGCGACCCTGAACTGGATAAGGGTTACAGATAATGAATGTATTTCCTATAAATTTTATATGTTCTCATAATGGTACAATTCCTTGTTCCCAGTGATTCCAGATAGGCTCTGGACCCTGAACTGGATAAGCGGTTACAGACAATGAATGGTGAATGAATGAATGAATTAATATATAATCGGGTTTAAAATATTCAGTTTAGACCTCGTTATTTGTATTCTGTCTATAATTTGTAGTAATAATTTTAGAATACTTTCATGTTAAATGCTTGGACTTAGTGTATCAAGAGCTAAAAAGGCACTGGTTGTAATATAGGCCCCTAAATAGAGTCACATGTGCATGTATTAAGGCCTAACTTTGCAGTTGTCCAATCAGAAGCTTCTAAAACTCATTGCCTCAGTTTCTGAAATCCCTCAGACTGTTTTTTAAATGATGAAAACATGATTCTATATATATATCTATATTGTATAATGAAAAATATATCAATTTTCTGAGCACTTAAATGAGAAAGTAATGCTGTCCTGAGCTGAACATGGGGTCGGAATGTGTGTGTTTATGTACTCAAAGGTATGAATGTACGAAGGTTGTGCAAAGAGGGCACACTTAATTATCAGTGTCTCCATGCCTTTGTGTCTTATCACATAAACATTCATTTCATTACAAAAATATCTCGCTGCCTCCCTTGACCATTCCATGCTGAGTGTGTGTCCTGGTCCCCTGGGTCAAGCGTCTGTTTGCTTCATCACTCTATTCTTCTCTGTTTGGGAGGGGTCATAGAGATTTTTAATACTGTAGTTCCTCTCATTGTTCTTAATCTTTTTTATGGGCTACTGCTGCTGACCACCCGAGCTCTGTCTTTTGGTTCTGACCTCGTCTCTGAGACTCATGCTCTACTTCTCCGTCTGTCTCCATACCCAGCACCTCTCCCTTCCTGTTCAGTGTGTGTGTGTCCCTTTATCCATTTTTATAGTCACTCCCGATAAATTATTTCCTTCTCGGTTCATTACCTCTCATTTTTATCTTTTCGAAATATGGTATTGTTGTGGAGGGGGAGGCATCTCAAAGACAAGAATTAAACATTTGTCAATAGCAGAAGGGAATAGCTTGCTTTCCTAGCACATTTTGCAGATGAGTACATTGAGAAGTACTCATAAAAATAACCACTTTAGTCATATAATCGTGTATGGATTAGATACAGGCCACAGTTTACACTCAGTCAATATATTTTCTTCACTCAATTCCAGAAACAAAAGGACACTTGGTAGAGGTCAAGGTGTGGTCTATCATGGTCTGTCCTCCTCTCAGAACAAAAGGTCAGGTCATTGTCTCAGTGCGCTTTTGACAAGTAGGCTATAACTACTGACACAGCACTCGCAAGGCATTTTAAGGGCCTGAGGTTTCACAGGAACATGTTGTTTTGAATGTCCACAGAGCAATAAATATAGTAATAAATAAAGTGGGATCCATGTTTGTTTTATTTTCAGTTTTGCTTCTTAGCAATGTGTGGATGTTCTGAACCTTGGAAATAAATAAGGCGTAATAGAAATACATTTTTAGACAAAAATTTTTAAAACAAACATTACGAAAACTAGAGCGGAAATGGCGATCAACCAAGCTTGAAGTGTTTCATTCTGCCTGGAAGGACAGCCTTATAGAGTATAGAAATGCCCTCACTAAAGCTCGCTCAGCATATCTGGCCTCGCTGATCTCCAATAATAAAAATAATCCGAGAGCACTGTTTAGTGTGTTTTCTAGAATTACAAAAAATCAAGCAGGTTCTGAACAACTAATTCCAGCAACTCTCACCAGTAAAGATTTTATGGACTTTTTTAATAATAAAATTGAGAATATTAGACAACAAACTCTAGCCACAGGATCAAATCCATCCTGGCTGCCACCTGATGTGAATGAAATAAAACATAATATAACTGTAAAAGAAAGACTTGAAACCTTTTACCCACTCCCACAATTAGAACTAGAGAAGATTATCACCTCCGCAAACTGTACAACTTGCACACTTGACGCAATTCCCACAAAGTTGCTCAAAGAAGTACTACCAGCTATTATTGATCCTCTTTTAACTATAGTAAACTCATCGCTTAGTCTGGGCCATGTACCCAAAACTTTTAAACTAGCAGTTATTAAACCTATGATCAAGAAACCAAATCTTGATGCTAGTACACTGTCTAATTACAGGCCTATTTCTAATTTGCCATTTCTGTCTAAGATCTTAGAAAGAGCTGTGGCCCAACAACTTAGTTCATATCTACAGAAGAATCATATATATGAAAAATTCCAATCTGGATTCAGGCAACATCATAGTACAGAGACAGCTCTAGTCAAGATAACAAATGATCTTCTTCTTGCCTCTGATCAAGGCCACGTATCCCTGTTGGTGCTTCTTGACCTAAGCGCAGCCTTCGATACAATAGACCACAATATTCTCATAGAAAGGTTAGAAAACATGGTTGGAATCACAGGGACAGCCCTATTATGGTTCAAATCTTACTTAACGGAACGTTATCAATTCGTAAAAGTAAACAATCTAAATTCAAATTATTCTAAAGTAAGATTTGGAATTCCACAAGGCTCTATTTTAGGACCATTATTATTTACATTATACATGTTACCGCTAGGCACAGTTATAAGAAACCATGACATTAACTTTCACTGTTACACAGATGACACACAATTGTATATTTCAGCCAAGCCCGATGACAAACACAGATTAAAGAAAATAGAGGACTGTGTAAAAGACGTGAAAGGCTGGATGTTGCGTAACTTCCTCCTTCTAAACAGCAACAAAACAGAGGTCCTGCTTTTGGGTCCAAAAGTGACAAGAAATAAATTATCAGATTTAATTTTAGATCTAGCTAACTTTCCAGTTAAACCTGGTTCAGCAGCAAAAAATCTTGGTGTCATAATTGACCCGGATTTATCATTTGATCAACACATAGGTAGTATCACTAGGACAGCTTTTTTACATCTTCGCAATATTGCTAAGATTAGAAATGCCTTATCCCTCCAGGACGCAGAAACATTAGTACATGCCATAAATTTAAACATATCAGCCCAGTTTTATCATCACTTCATTGGCTGCCTGTTAAATTCAGCATTGACTACAAAATTTTGTTATTAACATATAAAGCTCTACATGGGCTTGCTCCTGAATATCTTCAAGATACAATTTCCTATTATGAGCCTCCACGTTCACTCAGATCACAGAATACTGGATTTTTAAATGTTCCCAGAATTCAGAAGGCCTCAGCTGGGGGAAGAGCCTTTTCTTATAAAGCCCCCCAACTCTGGAATGATCTTCCAAAAAATGTTCGGGACTCAGACACAGTCGCAATCTTCAAATGTAGGCTAAAAACTCATTTGTTTAGTTTATCATTTGGTAGCTAATGCTCCCCCATAGATAAAGGCGGCAGATCCGGGGGGTCCATGGACACAGGGAATTATAGTATACTGAGACGCTGGTGCTGTCGTCCCGCCGCTTCTCGCGATCACTCAGGTTTGTTGACGGTGGAGCGGAGGGATGCCAGTGTTTCAGGATGCTCCCGTGTCTGTGTGTCCTTCTGGTTCTCTCCTTTTAGTTAATGCTGTCATAGTCAGATCTGCCGGAGTCATTAGCCACACTCTGGAAATTTTCATATTTTCTACTTTACAAACACAAAACAGTTCAAAACTAATTCCATCCCTTTACATCTTTCCGAGTAAACGACTGCCCACCTGTCTGTCTGGACACTGATGGATGACTGTCGAGATCCTCCTCCACGCTTCAGACCAGCTGCCCACGCTCCAGCAACCACCAAGTGCCTTGAAGCTGTCCCTACACTGAAGTTCTCATGGACTACTAACTATCATCACCAGTAGATTGACCAGAGGAGGATGGGTCACCCCTTGTGAGCCTTGGTTCCTCCCAAGGTTTCTTCCTCAGCTGGGGGAGTTTTTCCTTGCCACTGTCGCCCCTGGCTTGCTCACTTGAGGGTTTTACATTTGTCTTTACATTTCATGTCAAATCTTGTCTTACTGGAATTCTGTGAAGCTGCTTTGTGACAACATCAGTTGTGAAAAGCGCTATATAAATAAATTTGATTTGATTTGATTTGATTTAGAAGCGTTATATTTTTTATTACACATTATTTTATGTAGCACATAGCAGTATTAGCTTTTTACCTGTACTGCAAACTAAGTGTCTGAGTTTAAAATAATGTTTTTTATTACCTGTTAGCAACATTAGCTTTTTATGTCCTGTACCAAATTGCTGAGACATTACAGTCAAATAAATAATCTTTGGCTGGTGAACTCAGTTCTTTTTTTATTGAAGCATATATAAATTATATCTAAATGTATCTATTGAATGAGAAAACAAAATGGCAGCAGTGTAGCACTACCTGTTATGTCCCTGTCACACAGCTCCAGGGTTCTGGGGTTGTGGGTTTTAGCCCTGCCTCAGGTGACTGTCTATGAGGACTTTGGTGTGGTCACTCTGGGTCAACATGGGTTTCCTCAGGGTGCTTCAGTTTCCTATCAGAGTCCAAAACACATGTCAGTAGGTGGACAGCTATGTGATTTGTCCACTGGTGTGTGTGTGTGTGTGTACGCTCCAACCTTGTCCTGATTCCTACTGGGTCTGGATAGGCTCAGAATCCACTACTAAAAGGAAGGATATAAAGTTTACTGAACAGATTTTTTTGATGACTGAGTATGTCCACTGAATGAAACATTACATCTCCAAAAAGATATATTGTACACATTGACGTCGTTAGACCTGTTTAAGGGGGGCTGTAGCCCCCCCAGTAAATGTTCCTTAGTCCCCCAATTGTTTCATTTTCAACAATGGCTCTCTCTGTCTCCATATTAACAATGTAATAAACTTGGGCACGCTAGGACCTGGGGTAGCTTCTACTATTACTGCATGTTGACACATTTGACTATCAGTCTGTATTACTTGACAGAATATGCACACGGTGTATGGGGAGAAGGTGTAGTGAGTAAGTGTCAAGCCACACAAACATAGGGAGTAAACCCACACAGACACAGGGAGAACCCACCAAACCCCTCACAGACAGTCACCCGAGACAGGGCCCCTGGACCCTGGTGCTGTGTTACAGCGACACTATTGCACACACTGTTACACCACCATTCAGTATATATATATATATATATATAGTATAGAAGTAGAAATGCTAATAACATAAATGGTTAAATGGTAAAATTAAACATATGGTTTAATTTTGCAGGTATTAATGAAAGACTCTGAGTTAGTTTGGTTAGGCTTGTTCTACTTGGCACGCATCTCAGTATTGTGATCCCCTACTGCACTTTAGGGACACAACCCTGAACAGCACTGTGAAAAAAAACTGCAATACTCTCCAAGTCTCCAACTCTCACTGTGCTCTCTACCCATGTGTCCCTTACACTCTGTACTCCAATTCAGATCGCTCCAGAGAGCCTCAGATAGGAGAACTGAAAAATATGACCTAAGAGAGAACTGTAGTGGACTAAAACTGTCCTCACACATTCACAAACAAACACCTTCACACACAGACACACACACGTACACACATACACACACCTATTGAATA
This sequence comes from Hoplias malabaricus, assembly GCF_029633855.1. Classification (NCBI taxonomy): domain Eukaryota; kingdom Metazoa; phylum Chordata; class Actinopteri; order Characiformes; family Erythrinidae; genus Hoplias; species Hoplias malabaricus. The sequence goes on from NC_089804.1 coordinate 52,121,695, forward strand.
AAGAGGCCAGAATGCCTGAAGGACACTTGGCTTACCACTGAATGAGTGCTGACATCAGTGCTTTCTACATTGACTGAGATTATAAGCCTTGCAGGATCTCAAAGTAAAACGTGGATTTCAGTCATTGTAGATAAAACTGTTTTACTCAGCGGTATACTGAGTGGTGGTTGTGATATAGCTGACAAGCTTTAAATTACAGTTGAAGTTAAAGCCATGGTTTCTGACACTGAATCACTCACGTGGATCTTACATGTGTGGTTTTAATGGATGAGCTACTTACGCTTCCAAAGGCAGGGGCAGACAGAGAGTAACACTAGGCAAAGAGTACCACAGACACCATCCCAACAAAGATAAAGACAACTTAAAAGGGTGTATAGAGCAATTCTATTGCTCTATACAATAAGGAATGTAGAGCAGTTCTATAAGGAGTGAGTGGAATATTTAAATAATTATTTCATATTAAACATATTCCATGCTGTACACGCAGTTACAGTGAGTGAATGAATGAATGAATGAATGAATGAATGTTTTCACAAATGCTTGAGAAATACGTTTTAACACCCCTACATTTTAACACTTCTCAAAATCATTAGCGAAACAGCTAGCTTAGTGTTGTCATGAACGGATCTGATGAGCTTTAATATTGTCGCTGTCCAATTAAAAACAAGTATCTCCATTTTTGTTGATTTTCAGTTTACTGCATCATCGGAACACAGCAGCTCTCCTTCACATCTTGTGAAAATTCCACGATGAATAAACCAATAGAAATGTTCCAAAACTACTTGGAGTAATATATTTATTCTTTCATTGAATGTTAAGACATCTTTTCCTTCTCCTGTATATTTACTATTTTGAGAGGTACATGTTTTAATTGGACAGTGACAATATGTGAAATACAATATATTGCCAAAACTATTCACTCATCTACCTTCGCATGCATATAAACTAGGGTGATATGTATGTATGTACCTTTACACTTATATAGCGCCTTTCTAGGCACCCAAGGACGCTTTACAATCCACACTGCTCAGAACGCTCAATCCACACACACACTGGTGAGAAGCGGCAGCCAAACGCACACAGCATACTCTCGACCAGGAACGACCGTCCACCTGGAGGACTGCATCGGGCACTAGGGTTTAACCCAGGATAGAGCGCCAATCCATATCTGGGCTCACACATACAGACATTCATTCACACACCAGGACAGTTATTAGAGAAGCCAATTCACCTACCCTCCATGTTTTTGGACTGTGGGATATCACATTCTTAATCCATAGGTTCTTCTGGGAAAGCTTTCCACAAGGTTTAGGGGGGTGTTTATGGGAATTCTTGACCATTCTTCCAGAAGCACATTTGTTTGGACAGTCACTAATGTTGGAGGAGGAGTCCTGGCTCGCAGTCACCGATCTAATCTATCCCAAATGTGTTCTATCAGGTTGAGGTCAGGACTCTGTGCAGGCCAATCAGGTTCTTCCACACTAAACTCCCTCATCCATATCTTTGTGGATCTTGCTTTGTGCACTGGTGCACAGTCCTGTTGGACTAGGAAAGGGCTGTCACCAAACTGTTCCAACAAAGTTGGGAGCTTGAAATGATCCCAAAACAATTGGTATGCTCAAGCATTAAAAGAGTCTTTCGCTGGAATTAAGGGGCCAAGCCCAACTCCTGAAAAATAACTTGCACCATAATGCCCCTCCATCAAACTTTATACTTGACACATTGCAGTCAGACAAGAACCGTTCTCCTGGCAACCGCCCAACTCAGACTCTTCCATTGGATTGCCAGATGGAGAAACATGATTCGGCATGTTTTACACCGCAGCAGTTGATGCTTGGTGATACAAGGCTTGGATGCAGTTGCTCGGCCATGGAAACCCATTCCATGAAGTTTTCTGTTTTATGTGGTTTTACGTCACTGTTCTTGAGTTAATTTAAGGCTAAATGAAGTATGGAGGTCTGTATCGATAGAAAATTGGCGACTTCCGTGCACTATGCGCCTTAGCATTCGCTGACCCCATTCTGTCATTTGATGTGGCCTACAACTTTGTGGCTGAGTTGCTGTCGTTCCCAGCTATAGTTTGCAGTAGCGAGGAATTTTCATGACTGGACTTGTTGCACAGGTTGCATCCTATCACGGAACCATGCTGGAATTCACAGAGCTCCTGAGAGCAACCTATTGTTTCACAAATTTTTGTAGAATTAGTCTCCATCCCTAGGTACTTGGTTATATACACCTGTGGCCATGGAAATGATTGTAACACCTGCATTCAATTATTTGGATGGGTTAGTGAATACTTTTGACAACATTGAATGAAGTGACATTCATGATTGCAATCAAATAACAATTTTAATAAAATTCAGAAGATATGTCCTCAATTTTTGCTTAGCTCAGCAGTTTTTTGTGCACTGGAAACCGAATTATTTTTGCTGTTTCAGATTATTTAGGTAGGAACCAACTCTAAAATTGGGAGTGCGCTAACTGTATAAAACTAAACAACTGGATTTGCAAATGAGTTTCTGTGGTAATTCATCAGTGAATAAAAACTTTCACATTAAAAAAAATTTACATTTTATATAACATAGTGTCTAACAATGTGTCAGGCCATTCAAAGTTTCCTAGACAGTCCTCAAGGGTCTTATTACTGTCACATCCTTATGAGGCTGAACTGCTCATCATTTTAAGCAGGAGTGTGCTCAAACTAAGGGACTATATTTAGGTTGTATGCCTTTTGGGTGCATATTCATGCGTTGTCACGGCAGTGTTCCTCTGAAGTCTGTACTGTCCCCTGTTAAGTTGCTTAATCAACAATGGAGTTCACTCCAAGAGTTGATGAGAGAAAGACAAGCTACTGGGAGGAATACACCAAAATGTAGCTGCTTTTTAAAAAATACAAACAATATGAAGGAAGCTGTCAGCAAAGACTTATAACATGTAAAATATTACATAAATAAAGTATGCAGTTAGCATGCTGCTAATTGGCACTATAGGGAAACTACATTGAAACAATAGCTTTTCAAGCAACAAGCTACACCTGATTAAAAGTAGCTTTAGCTACTGTCTTTAAAAAGCTTTTAGCTAAACTACTATGGCATCAAAATGGGGTCAAATATTGTGATATCCAAAAAGCAGAAATGAAAACCACAAAATAAAATGTTATAAATATCAAAAGAGTAAAAATAGGTTTTGTACAAAATATTTTGATAATTAATTATCCATTTAGTATTTTAGGTTTCTTTTTTCATTATAATTCCCAGTTATGCATCTCTCAGTCTCACTTCTGAGGTTTGGCCCTGTTTTGAGGTTTGACACAGGTGCAGGATCCAATCAGCAAATTGGTTGCTGGAGCAGGCAAAGTCACATCACCACATTAAAAAGCATGTAAATTAATTTCCAGAAGTGACATCTATTTCAAAAACTCTGCATCAAAGAAATAACATTTTCACAGTATTGCATTTAGAAAGGCACTAAGGTTAACAGTCCTAATTTTCTCTTTTTTAAAACAGAATTGCAGGTCATTTAAGAGAATTTCAAGTTCAGCATTAAGCCATTCAACAAGTCTTGGTCTAGCCACAAACCAGTTAACATGTGATACAAGTGCAAGCTGGACTCAGGTCCATCCATCTCTGTCTACACTAGCCTTGGAGTTGCAAACAAGCAACTGTTACTATGTTTGTGTAAGGAAACTGTATTATTCACTTCACTTTACCAGACAGTTCTCTATGTTTGTGTTATAGTGTTATGAACAGCTCATATTGTTTTAATTCATGCCATTGGTCCCTTTGGGATAGAGCAAGTGAAAAACATGAAATGTCGTTGAATGGAACCCAGTAACTGGGCAGCGGTCCATAGCACAGTCTCCGTCTTCTGTCATGGAGCGCCTCTCTCTGCACCCACCCTTAACCTTCGCCCCTCTGCTTCCAGCATCAAAGGGCACTCATGGCTCCAGCTGGGTGGCCAGTAGTTTCTCATTTCCTCCCACGTGCACTCCAGTCATTCAGCTCAGCCCGGACCCCGTCAGGGCTGAGCAGGCCCCAGGGGCCGCTCACAAGCACTTCCTGGTCATTTAAGAAGCGGAGCACAGAATGGAGGGCCATTGTCCTACACGTTATCTGATGGCCTAGGCCAGAAGCCGGACGAAGCCAAGTGCCTGGGGAGTCCCTCCTCCCCTCCTTGCTGACTGCAGTAGGGCTTATTCTTTTTTGAAAGAAATCAAGACTGACTGAAGCAGGTGAAAGGGACTAACACTGATAGACACCGAAAGGTCACGGCATTAACTCGATTAATCCCCATCATATTAACCTTAAGTAATATTATATAAATGTTCTGTCTACTGTTAAAAATACAGAGACTCAGAGAAAGTAGGCCACTGTTGGCAGTCTGAGTGTGAAATATTTGACTCTGTATTGAGCTGCTAACAAGCAATGAGGGGTGGAAATGGGCTTATTTGCTTTGACAACAATTTGCACCTCTCGAGAAAAAATGCAAGAGTGTGGTGTAGATGCATAACTTCAAGTAAGTATCTAATTTAATGAGAGCGGTGTTGGCAGTGTGGGGCTGTCTGCCATACTACTGAAGTGGGAATTGTTCTACAACAACAATGTCCAATTTTAATGATTACTACACAGCTGCATAGTGTAGTGAGTTGTCTACTGATCACAGAAAGCATTTTAGCCAGCTCTAAAAAAAATACCTTAAAGGAAAAACAAACAAAAAAAATGGATTATTGTTGAACTGCAGTGCGAAATCTTAAAATAACTTAAAATAATACTAATAATAATAAAAAAGATGGGTAAAATGGGAGAAAAAGACATTTATACGGCTCTATATGTTCTATTTATTGGATTAATCTGGTGCAAAATAAAAAAAACCCCAAACGTTTATATTAAATATAGGGGACCTAAAAACATTGTCTCAGCACACGTAAACACTAAAGAATGCCAGAGCTATTTAGTGAAGCTAGCAGAGTAAAAATCTGATTACTTTACTTTCTCCAGACTTAATGAAATGATAAAGGAAAGGAATATATTCACCTCTTTATTTTATTTATTTTTTTAAAATAGCTGTTAAAATAATAAAATAATTTATTTAATGTGGGTGACTAATTTCCCTCACAAAATGTACCTCTCCACCATGAATGGAATCTTACTGGAAAACAATGTCTCAGGAAGTAGGCAAGGGTTTGTAGTCATTTTGTGCTTTAAAGAATCTTTGAGAAGATTTTTACACTATAGCATCATTCTACAGCTAATGCAGATTTTCATTACGAACATCAAACCAAACTGTTTTTATATTTCACTATATTAAATATATATATAAAACCCTAAACCAAACAAAAACCCACACCCAGTTTAATGCTAATCCTAGGTTAGCATTGCTAATAACCTGGAGAATTTGAGCTGCTTTAGTTTTTGTATGCATCAGAAAGAGTGCAAACAGCAGCCCCTAGTGAAGAGGAGGATAAGAGAGCATGGAAGTCAGTCTTGTTTTTGTGTAATTAGCAGTGCTTTTCCTTCCCTAAGTCAACTCTGGTCTTCATTACCCTTTCCAGGGCAGTGGTCTGTTTTTTCCCACAGTGAGACAGGTGACTGCTGCCACACAGACCCTCTATTGTGTGAGTTCTTTGAAAGAGAGATTTGTGCTACAGTATCGTCCGCATCAGTGCAGGTGTCTGGAGGGGGGTCATGGTGCCCGAACTGCTCCCATTTCAACCCCGTTTGGCCTGCAACCATAAACATGAGAAACCTTCAGTGGACAGGCTTCATCCAGTTAACTAATTAACACACTGCTCGAGCGTTTGTTAAATGTAGCTGTGTAAAACCAGCAGAAAATGAGTCTGCGGATAAGTTTAAGAGGGTGACCCACGGCCTAACAGAACGGCCTTTCTTTTTCCTTAGATTTAATAGTCTTTGACTCACTACTGCCATCTTCTGGAGCAACAATAATAGTACACTGAGGAAAAACGCGAGGATGCAGCCCAATATCTTTCCAATATCCAATATTTATTTTTATTTTGCAGGGGACAGTCGTGTGCTACAGTTTGGACACCCCGGTCAAACGATGCTTTGTAGACATTTTTTTTAAATTGCAACATAATTGCTGTTCATTTGCCGAATATTGGAAAATTTTAAGAATAAATAATAAACATAGCAAAAGTCAATGGCGTGTTATTTTATCATTTTTGTTCCCCTCACCATTTAACTACATTTATGCCAAGAACACCATATTTAAGACGTGTTAACGTAGTTCAGTTAGAAAATTAGAAAGAAATGTCTTTAGCTGAGGGTGCACACAACTGTACATGTGTTTAATGCTTACAGATATTTTATGATATTAAAATATTAAAAAAATTAACCTTTGTATACAAATTATAATAACATCATTAATAATAAAATGTATATTCATAAATGATAGAACTGTAATGTTATATGTACTATTAATTAAATAAACTAAATATTAAAATATATTAATTGTAAGGGAAATAAATGATTTTATATTAGAACCAGTCAAAGCCAAGTAAACGTTGATTTCTTGTGCTGCTGATGCAGTGATCTGGATGGGTTTAAATAATGACTGAAATGTTGGGGAGGGTGGAGTGTTCTGGTTAAATCCTCTCCTCAGTAAACTCCTGCCATTTTCTCTGTTGTGAAATGTGAAAATAAGCACATAGGCTACAGCCCTGGAACAAACAACAAGATGGCATCCGACTTAGTGTGATCCATCCATCCATGTACTCCAGTTTCTCCTCTTTTATTTCTGAAGATCAAGCAATGGCAAAAAGTTGAATAATTCCGTGTCTTTGATCTACACGCACAAGTATGGGTTCATTTCCATTTTTAATTTTTTTTTCCTCCTTCTTTTCTGTAAGAGTGCCAGCATCAAGATTTTACCTTGGTGTGCAAATGTGCTGGAATAGGTTAAAAGGAAATCTCCCTGCTCTCTCAGAGCTGAAGTGCAGATGTTACGAAGTTAATTAAAAATTTAGCAATTCGTTTCTTCAGCACCAATTTGGGTTGCATCAAATGGGAGAAAACAGACGGAAATAATTTCGAAAGGTGCATGCGGCCTGTCACTTTACATGTTTGAATGAGACGAGAGTCTGGATAGTTTCAAACCTGAGTTTAAATCCAGAACCTTGCTTTAAGTCTAAGTAGAATTTTTTTAAATAATTTGTGGGTCCTTCAAAGTATTCTGAATCAAACACCACCATTGTGTGCTCAGATAAATGAACCTCAGTGGCTGGTTGATTATCAGAGACATTAACTGCATGTGTGAAGTCTAATAACTAACTTTCTCTGGAAAAGATTGGACAGAGTAATAACGGCACACAGTGGACTTTTATTTTGTTTTTGGTTCCCATTGGAAAATAAGAGTCCAGGTGAATTTGTTCACAATTAAACACATGATTTTTAAAACTTTATGGAGCTTTTGGAGGATGAACTCCATCAAAACCTAGCCTCGGCAGCCTGAGTTGTCACAGCACATAATGTAGCTGAGGATTAGAGTAAGGAGACAACAGCACAGGGTCTATTCCACAAAGCTTCCAAGCAGCCATCACTCGCTGTACAGTATCCCACTGCTTCATAAATAATTATCAGTGTTTACTGATATTGCGTCAGATTGTTGACACAGAGCGTGTGTATCCCCCCCACAGACGACTGAAGAATGGTGCTGTGAAGAAAAGGTGTCAAGTCTCCAGGTGCGTCCCCTGCAAACACACAATTACACACTCGCACACACACACAAACATATACACACATACACACACACTCCCCCAAAAGCTCATGATCATGCTCCTGACATGAGTAGGATTTGATTAACTGCACAGGTGTTGCAGTTGTGTTGGCACCAGGCTCTCATGCCTACACACACACACACACACTCAAACACACCAAGGTTTGTTTTTGTGCAGTGTCAGGACGTAGTTAAATCCATATGTTTCAGTGATGTTGGAACAACTCATTCTATCTCTGTTTGACAGATTTAGATACATACATTACAGATGTTCGCTGCTCCTCTAATTGTGTGTACATTTCAAAATGGGCCAATGAATGTGACCAATAGAAAAGTATTTAATACAAAAAAATTATTTTTAAATAACATTTAAAATGTCTACAGATTAAAAAAAACAGATAACAAAATAAGGACCTTTTTTTTTTGGTAATAAAATAACAGCCTAGACTTGTCCTCCTACAAAGTCAGGACCTGTTTGTCCCAGAAACGTAGAAAAACAAACACAGGTACACACACAGAGGGCTCAGTGCTAACCACTATGTGCTGCCTCTTCCCAGTGGAGCTGTTCTTCCATTGAGGGATATTACAGGCGGCAGACGCTCTCCTCTGATCTGCATGCAGCAGGCACACTCCTGGTCCTGGGTGAATAACGCTTGACTTGTTCAATTTGTTTAGAAGCCTCATTCAGCGCTTTGAAGCCACACATCTTAGCATAAATCATAACCTGTCTCCTTGCTCACAAGTGCTTTGAAATGCAACATCTGCTTTTGAGTCCCCCCACCACCCCCTGCTTTACAATTAGTTAGGCAACATCAATAGATTGACTAAATATCATCTTTCTCTATAATGAAGTGTTTGGGGGCATACTGCAATGTGCAGGAATATGGCTTTTGTATTAGACCCTTCAAGCACACCTGGATCTGATGGAACGGCTGGATTTCTTCACCACACACAACCAGCACGCGGCTTTCTGCGGAGTGAACTGGGTTACTAGAAGTGTAACCTACTTAGAGACTGTTATGGTTGTGGGGCAAATAGTGTGAGTTGTTTGCTCTTTCATCACTCATCACTTCATTTCTCTTTTCTGTTTGTTCGTTTGTTTTGCCAACCGCTGCCTTCTGTTTGATTGTGGAGAAACACAATCGTTTATTGGAGATGATGTGATGGAGGGGGTGACACTGATGAGCCTCGTCCTTTTTGTTAATCTGAATAGGACACTAGAGGTAAGCACTGCGTGCAGAACGGGATGCTCTGCAGCAGCTGTGATGCTCTGCAGCAGCTGTACATGAGTGTGAGGGCATCATGCCTGGTGCCAAGACTCGGCATTCATTCATTGTCTGTAAGCGCTTATCCAGGTCAGGGTTGCGGTGGGTCTGGAGCCTACCCGGAATCACTGGGCGCAAGGAAGGAACACATCCTGGAGGGGGCGCCAGTCCTTCACAGGGCAACACACACTCACACATTCACTCACACCTATGGACACTTTTGAGTCGCCAATCCACCTACCAACGTGTGTTTTTGGAAACCCACACAGACACAGGGAGAACACACCAAACTCCTCACAGGTCCCTGGAGCTGTGTGACTGTGACACTACCTGCTGCACCACCGTGCTGCCCAACAGTTAACTTGGTTTCCACAAATCATACAACACTACCAAGCTGAGAGGATTAAGGCTAACATAGCCTTCTTCTGAGGTGTAACGCACCACTGCTTCTTTTTCCAATCACTAGCAATAAATCACACCACCTATGTTGACCCCTCAACAATCTAGGAGGAGAACACTAACATCCCAATTCTGTTATATTAGCTAACAGCCACCTGTGATATCTAGCACTGAGTGGTGGGAAGAGGGAGTGCCATTCTAACAACCTAGAAACAACTAGACCAACTGTGTTCTCTTGAATGGATGGATGGATGAATTATGAATGAATGAACCCCTGGACTCCACGTGGCACTAACATGTCACCAGCAATTATATTTCCAAACCCAGAATATTAAAGGAGACCTACCCCATCCTCGTGTTGTTAATGGTCAAAATACCACAAGGATCCGACTACATAGCGGGATTCTCCCCCTGTCTAAACAGCCCTGTTCACAATGACCAGTTTCAGCATCTTTCCTTTAAATGAGAATGAGTCACAGCTCAGTTCAGCACGAGAGCCCAGGAGTTGGGAGCAGAATCTCTGGATTTAACCATTTCTCTCAGTTACCTTTCTTTTCCATTCTTGTTTTCACCTTATGTAATATGCTCTTATTTCTCCACATTCATTGAGTTGGTCTTTCTCTGTTTAACCTTGTCTTTACATTCTCACATAAACACAGTGTATGATTTAAACCCAATACACATTTTATACAATTCAGAGTATATTTCCACACCATGCGGTAGTTCTCTGGTCTGTTTGCACACTGGAAAAAAGTCCAGGGAGATATTTGGGATCCAGTCGATCTCTTGGTGCAGCTGTAAAGCACGTCAGTGTGCTTTTTTTCATTTTTATTATAGAGCTGTTTCCTCTAGAGCAAAATTGAATGTACACGAGCTACTCAGTAACTTTTCCTGTTTTAATTCAACAAGTAATCTCACAAATACATTGGTTAAGAAGGTGACGTGAATAAACATAGGGTGACCAGATCTGAGACGTTGAAAAGAAGACACGTTTTGGGGGGGGGGTGGCGCATGAGCTCTCGCCCCTCGCTGCCGTTGTATGCTTAGCTGAACGAACCTATGTGTGCTTTAAGGTCTTTACACCTTTATTTGCTACACAAAACACGGGTATTTCTTTTTTACTTCATCCGAGAACTTACATTTTCGTTTCGGCATAGCTGCTCGAGATGAGGGTGGGTACACGAGCTGTGCCTGACGTAAACAAGGACTACTGACGTGCAGACTGACCAATTAAATGTTTACAGAGAAGGTTATCTACCAATAACGGTAGCTCTACAGTCAGACCGTCCAATCAGAAGGTTTTAGGCTACTTCACCACGCCCCCTTCTCACTCAAGCGAACCAATCGGAGTAGGGGAGGGCGGGACTAGTTTTGAACGAAACTTCTCGAAGTTCTATGTAAGCTCTAGAAAAACAAAATCCCAGACGTTTGTGAAATTCCGCCCGGACATTTTTTAAGTCTAAAAAGAGGACATATCCGGGTAAAAGGGGACGTCTGGTCACCCTAATAAACATAATCAACGTGTGTATATGTGCCGTTTCAGAGGCTGATTTGTTCATATTAAAAACAGATACAGGACCCTTATATTTATGAATGTGAACACCGTAGCTTTAAGTGTCTCAGTCCAAACTGGCTCAGGAGCTCTCTCCTTTTGTCATCCCCTCAGGCATGGCCGAGAAACAGCACCTGGAGCCATATGGACAGTGGAGAGACCTCCAAAAACTGAAAAGCTTGAAAAGAGAGCAGGATGTTGCTCTAGTCCTGCTCCATAGGTGAGTAATATTGACATATTTTACAGTTACGCTACTGTACTGGAGGAACTCCAAATTTTGTAAATTTGGAAAATAAATTTGTTCATTCATTCATTCATTGCCTGTAATCACTTATCCAGTTCAGGGTCATGGTGGATTGGGAGCCTACCCAGAATCTTATAAATTAACCATACGGTTTCTACCATAAAAGCTGCGTAAAGTTACATTATTTAACATGGATCTGGCTGTAATTCAGTAGACCTCTAACTGTCTGAAACACATAAACACATACAGAAAGTGCTACCCTTCCACTTTAAAAGATGCAGAGTTTCTGAAAGAACACAAATTGGGGGCTGGTGTTTATTCTGCTGTGAGAACTGTAGCTCTGCTGAATAGTCAGTGTTACCTTTAACTAAGTTGAACTAGCGGCCATAGCACCTGAACATTAGAACACACAAATCCACTGAAGCTAAGCAGGTCTGGGCCTGGCCAGTACTTGGAAGGACGACCTCCAGTGAAAGCTTGAATGGCAACTGGAAGTGGTGTTGGTGGAGCCAGCAGGGGGTGCTGTTTTCGTGGTCTGTGTTGATCCCAATGCTTGAGTGCAGTGATGGGGACACCGTGCTAAACAAATTGCACCATCCATTAAATGAGACATAAAATTGAGGTCTTGACTGTCTCGGAAAGAGCAGGGTGGTTATTGAGGTGGAAGCTGCACGTTGGTGATGGTTGAAGTGACTTCCTAATGTTCGAAAGAACATACAGCGCTTTGAGTGTCTAGAAAAGCACTGTATAAGTGTAACCATCATCATCATCATCAAAGTATCCACCTGTAGGTCATGAGTACAGAAGATGACGTCAGTGTTATCAATATTTTTTGAACCATAAAGAAACCAGTCTTAACAAGGTCTGGACCAGCGTACCGTATTGTGGACGGCCGCATTAATAATGATCTGCCACTGAACACGGAGTGTAGGCTTGGCCTCTTTATTGCCTCCTCTCGCAATTAAAGGCAAAGATCAAAAAAAGTAAACTCAATCTGCCGCTCCCCTCCATCATAATGCGCGTCCCCCTCCATCTGCGGCATTAAGAATTCTTTTTGCACACTGAGCAGAGTGAGGGGAAGGAGGAAAAAACATATTTAAGTTTCTTATTTTCCAAAGGCAGGTATTTGATGAGTAGTCATCAATTAAAAGTATGGGGGTGCGGATTACACCGGGAGGATTAGATGAAAGCACCTCCCTGTCACATGGTGGCACCCTCAAAGCCCCTTTGCTTACAATCCACACAGCAGTACACACACACACACAGCTGTCTGCAGGGTGACATCCTCCATAGGTTCAGTACACAGGCCGTGCTGAGTGAGGAGACCAACAGCTGTTGACGACGCTCTGCAAACACAGCTACAAATCCTCACCAGCTCATCATTAATGTAGAACAGCAGCAGAGCAGAGCAGGCCTCTCCTGGTCTCTAGCCATAGCTGCAGGTGTTTGTAAAAAAAATAAAAGCCAGTTTATTTACACCTTTCTTTGACTTTTATATCTTTTGCAAGAATTTTTTATATATATTCTTTTGGATTTTTACGCCTGTTACCATCATTACTTTTACTGTTCCTTCAAGAAATCCTAAGCACCACTGGATCTTCAAATTGAAACAAAATGGTGGACAGTTCAATATGTTTGTCTACTCTAACACTAACTGCCCATTGTCTAATCTTAGCTAGCACATTGTTGGCTGGCATAGTGCTAGTTATGAGTTATGAGAGGACATCCAATACACCCTGCCAGAGTAAGGCCAGTTGTTTTCTCCTTATGTCTTGGAAGCCTGAGACAGTAGCAGGGGCCAACAAGGAAAGCCTTCAGACTCATCTGTTCATCCCAAATCTCATCCCAAAGTACTGGTCAGGCCCAAACCTGCTTATCTTCAGTGGATTTGTGTGTTCTAATGTTCAGATGCTATGGTCGCTAGTTCAACTTTGTTGAAGGTAACACTGACTATTCAGCAGAGCTACTGTTCTCACAGCAGAATAAACACCACCCCCAGCCCCCAATTTGTATTCTTTCAGAAACTCTGCATCTTTTATAAAGGAACGGTAGCACTTTCATTATGTGTTTACTTTCAGACAGTTAGTGGTCTGCTGAATTACATAAATGAAAGATATTAATAGATGTGTTTCCCATTTGACTACCACCTCTGAGAATGCTCAACACTAGATTTTAAAACATCTAGTGTTAGGAGTTTTTGATGCGATCAGTGAGATCAGGTACTGATTTTGGACAACTGGTTCTGGACCACAGAAGCCACTCCAATTAATCCCAAATGGTGCTTTCCCACTGCATAGTACCTATTCGATTTGGCTCTGCACTGCTCAGCACGGCTCAACACGCTTTCTATCCCTGGTCCCTCACGTTTCCATTAGCATGGTCTGCCTGCAAAATGTAGCTTGTGATGTCACAAAACTGCATCACTAAGAAAGATCACAGGCTTTAAAAACCACAACAATCAATCAATAAATCAAAATTTATTTATATAATGCTTTTTACAACTGACGTTGTCACAAAGCAGCTTTACATAATTAGTATTTGAATCAAAGCCTCATAAAAGAGATCCATCCTCCTCTGATCAAAGAACTTATAGAAATTTAAGTATCACGATTTAAGTGTCAATATGCTACAGTTTAATAATAATAATAATAATAATAATAATAATAATAATGTGCCCTGTGAAGGACTGGCGCCCCCTCCAGGATGTATTCCTGATTTGCGCCCAATGATTCCAGGTAGGCTTTGGATCAACTGCGACCATAAACTGGATAAGCAGTTACAGATAATGAATGAATGAATAATAATAATAATAATAATAATAATAATAATAATAACAGTGACATCAATCTGGGGACACAATAACAGTGCACTAACAACAATGGCGGCGGTGAAGTTAAGCGATGTTTACTCAGTGTGTATTCCCGTGTTGTTGTTTTGGGTTTTTTTTCCGACTGAACACGGCTCCACGCCCTAGTTTTTTCATAACTTGTCGCAGGTCCACCCCGCCCTGGAGTTTCTTGTCTGCCACAAATCCAAGGAGCATTTAAGCCTTTTCACAGAACCTTGGCATAATTTTACCAGCTGCTGTTGTGAGAGTTGGATAAAAACAAATGTGATATCTGCTGTAAACTTGAGATTTTACAGATGGCTAGTTTCTGCTGGAGGTCTGCATTTCATGGTGATTTAAGTCTCATTTGGGACCTCACGCGAACAAGGACTTAAAAAAGTACAAATTCCACGTACCAGAATACAGATTTGCCTAGTGGACAAGCAAGAAAGCAGAGCCAACCCATGCTGAGTAGATACCATGCAATGAAAAAGTGCCAGAAAGTACTGGGGGTGGTCCGTTAATCCAGAGCAAGACGATTTCCACTGCTCTCAAACCCAACTGTTGCGGGATTTGAAATAGAACATGGTGGCCTTAAGGAATCTAATTTCATTTCACAAACTGTGCCTGCCTATCTGAACATGTCGACAAGGTGTGCACCTTAAAAAATACTGGATTCTCTAAATAGGAACAGTGCTCAACCCAGCAGAGGCTGAAGTATATGGGATTAAATCCAATGTGAGGATCAGATCCACCACTTCAAATGTAACTGAAACACTAGCGTCTCAACATGACACAGGCCCCTGAGTCTAAGCATCAGTCTGTTTCTGAGAAAACTGCCAAGGGTCTGTGTGCTCTACAATACCCATATTAACTTGATGCTTGTGAAATGACACTGTCAGCTGGTTGGACTAATTATTTGCGTTTGTTCATGAGCTTGTGCTGGTGTGTTAGGAGCTGCTTTGTTGATTGATAATCGCATTGTTCTTTCCCCTTTGTCTTCACCATGGCTTCTTTATTATTCATATTATGTTGCTTTAGCCTGACAGCTATTGTGGGGAATTAGTCTTTTTAAGGGGTTTAACAAACATGGTCCATAAATAAACCATTTTTTTTCCCGGAGTAAATTAACAACCATTAATTATGAATGATACAAAAGGCAAATAAATGAGGAGCGAAATTCTCAGTAAATCAACCGTTATAGATAATAATAATAGGGTCCACGGGCCACAACTATCATCATACACTACACATACTGTACATTAATTATTAATATAAAAACATGCATGTCTCTAATGTTAAGTTTTTATTTTATATAATCATCATGTCACATACAGGAACTGCCCAAAGCAAAAATGTCCAATCAGGTTTTTTTCTGTGGTATCTAGGTAGTTTCAACCAAGTAAACTTTCACTTTGTTTAAGAGCCCTACAAGGTATTTCAGTTTGATATTTAAAAAATAAAAAATAAAAGCAACAACAGAACAAAAGACCAGAAATCTTTACTCAAAGTGTCACTGTACAACTACTGTATCTAAAGTAAGTAATGGATATATTTAATCCAGAATGACCAAATATCTTGATGTGAATTAGCATTAGCATAATGTATATTAGCATATATGTGTATACTACTTGAATCCCATTGGAGCGCCAGCAGAAATTAGCATTTTCAAAGTGAGGTTTTTTCCCTCAGTTTTGATCTCACTTTTGACATCTTTGGCCCAAAATTAAGTTTTGAAAGTAATGCCACAACCCTGGTACAACAGTGTGATCTAATTAGCATAAAAGAACTGCTGATATTGGTTTAGTTGTAAAGGCTCAGTTGTACAACATGGATCAAACAGTCCTGAACTCATTTACTACTAACTTTCACGGTGAAAGTCAAATTCTTTTCTTGTTTCCAGTGTAGCCAAACCTTCAAGTCTTAATACTTGCGCTTCAAAAAGAGTGTCTTCTTCAAAGTGCAGAGGTGCTCTTCAAAGCTTAAGACTGAGCTAAATTCCCTCAGATGCTAGAAAGCAAAGGACTGAAACATTCAGAAGAATTGTACTATTTAGTTTTCTTTACCACTCTACTGAGCTTATTTATTAGGGCAGAGAGCCTGAGAAGCTAGTGTGTATTTAAATGACACTCGTAGCAGTTTGCTGTGAAGGAAGTTGAGCAGTAAAAAACTCAACTCTCTAGTCCTTTAATACAGAGTTTCAATAGCCCCCCTCCATGCCTCTCTCTCTCTCTCTCTCTTCTTTCGTCTTCCGTCTGAGGGAGTGCGGGTGCATGTCAAGCGATTGTTGAATTGAAATATTGATGTGGAGTATCAAAGCGTGGCGTATAGCTCCTGTGTTTCCTGAACTAACCGAAAGGCGCTTTGATCATGGGCTCCTGTGATCTGACTTCTGAAGTTGTTAAGAGTACTGAAAAACAAAATGCAAACAAACTTCAAGTGCCCCTGCTAGTGATAAAAGTTTTCTCTGACAACTAGAAATATGTGCTTTTCTGAGTCTGTTCCTGAGCAGAGGATTCCAGAGTTACACATCTGCAAGTGGACTAGCACTGAAATTTTGGATCATAGGACAGCCTTGACTCGTCTACAGCACCCAACTCTAGTGTTGCACATGCATACTATTATTTTTACTTCTTTTTTACTTCTCATTCACAACATTCTACACAATTCATTCATTCGTTCATTCATTCATTCATTCGTTAGTTATCTGTAACCCTTATCTAGTTCAGGGTCACAGTGGGTCCAGAGCCTACCTTGTGTCATTGGGCACAAGGCGGGAACACACCCTGGAGGGGGCGCCAGTCATTCACAGGGCAACACACACACTCACACCTACGGACACTTTTGAGTTGTCAATCCACCTACCAACGTGTGTTTTTGGACAGTGGGAGGAAACCGGAGCACCCCGAGGAAACCCATGCAAACACAGGGAGAACACACCAACTCCTCACAGACAGTCACCCGGAGGAAACCCACGCGGACACAGGGAGAACACACCACACTCCTCACAGACAGTCACCCAGAGGAAACCCACGCGGACACAGAGAGAACACACCACACTCTTCACAGACAGTCACCCGGAGGAAACCCACACGGACACAGAGAGAACACACCACACTCCTCACAGACAGTCACAAGGAGGAAACCCACGCGGACACGGGGAGAACACACCACACTCCTCACAGACAGTCACCCGGAGGAAACCCATGCAAACACGGGGAGAACACATCACACTCCTCACAGACAGTCACCTGGAGGAAACCCACGCGGACACGGGGAGAACACACCACACTCCTCACAGACAGTCACACAGAGGAAACCCACGTGGACACGGGGAGAAAACACCACACTTCTCACAGACAGTCACCCAGAGGAAACCCACGTGGACACGGGGAGAACACACCACACTCCTCACAGACAGTCACCTGGAGGAAACCCACGCGGACACGGGGAGAACACACCACACTCCTCACAGACAGTCACACAGAGGAAACCCACGTGGACACGGGGAGAAAACACCACACTCCTCACAGACAGTCACACAGAGGAAACCCACGTGGACACGGGGAGAAAACACCACACTCCTCACAGACAGTCACCCAGAGGAAACCCACGTGGACACGGGGAGAACACACCACACTCCTCACAGACAGTCACAAGGAGGAAACCCACGCGGACACGGGGAGAACACACCACACTCCTCACAGACAGTCACCCGGAGGAAACCCATGCAGACACGGGGAGAACACACCACACTCCTCACAGACAGTCACCTGGAGGAAACCCACGCGGACACGGGGAGAACACACCACACTCCTCACAGACAGTCACACAGAGGAAACCCACGTGGACACGGGGAGAACACACCACACTTCTCACAGACAGTCACCCAGAGGAAACCCACGTGGACACGGGGAGAACACACCACACACCTCACAGACAGTCACCCAGAGGAAACCCACGTGGACACGGGGAGAACACACCACACTCCTCACAGACAGTCACCCAGAGGAAACCCACACAGACACAGGGAGAACACTGTACACAATTCACTGAACACAATAATATACAGCTGAAAAACACAATGAAAAATAAGGTATTCTTTTAATAGTTAAGTTTCTTGCTCAGAAGTATAGTCTTCTATAAACAGACACTGATTGATTTAGATAAGGAAAGTTTTCTTTATGGAAAAAAATACGTTTTTCTTCCCCTTTGGAAAAATTTGCCACTCTTGTGTCCTGTGAAAAAATATTCCAAATCATCTTGTGACTTTTTCTCTGCATGTCAATGGATCCTCTGAATTATGGCGTCATTAACGTTTTAAATGACGAATATTTCTACATGTTACATGTCGTTAGGCTTGAAACTGCTTAAACATACCTCACACCAACCAGCAAGCTTAGTCCACATTTCTCTGAGAGAAGCAGGCTACAATTTGTGTAACTGATGATGTTATATAACATTGTTTAAGAGGAATATATTTCCCTTTGTATAGCATCATATCAGTGTGCTGGAGTGTTAGCTGTCAAGCAACAAACAGAGACAAACTCTGTCCTGGAGAAGGATCTCTTTCTGATCTGATTCTTGTGGCCAGTTTCTCAGACACTGATTAAGCCTGGTGCCAAACTCTACAGCTTTTTTAAACTGAGATTCTCCATTGAAGAAAAACGTAGTCCAAGACTAAGCATAAGATCTGACTGTGAAAATGGAGAAAAAATATAGATAGCTGGCCAAAACTTTTATAACAATATATTTCTTAATTTCTGTCAATACGATGTAATTCCGATATCGATATGATTAAAAAGCCACAGAAAATATGTCCAGAACTGAGAGTAAAATGAAATCACCATCCAACAAACACCTCTTGGCTTTGTCAATATGAATATTTTTAAACTAACTTTAAAATTGAGTGAATGAACCGATGGCAGTGCCCTGTAAAGGCCGTCAGTCAGTGACTGATGCTGTAAACAATGTATATTGAAATCATTTATAAAAATCATATCACATTTTATATTGTGATATATATTGATACTGTATTATTGCCCAGCTCTATATATAAGGTATAAATTTAAAAAATGTGCACAGTTCTTTTATCCGGATTTGGTTTTCTCAGAAAATAACATGTCAATCGTAAATTTGAACACAAACATTTTTATTTTAGTTCCCAAAGGCATTTCCATTGTGTTTGGTCTTAAAAATGGACAATAACTTGAGCAAAAGTATCATTTGTCCAAAACCACTGACATTTTCCAGCTTAACTCATTGTGTCAGATGATGATTTACACAGAACTCCCAAAAAATAAGTGACCTGTAAATAGCGAGTTATGGCAACAGTTTTAACATATGGTGCCAATAGGGGATAGGTGTTAAAATATTTTAGAACAAATGATCCAGACTAAAGGAACTCCACTTTGCTGTTTAGAGCTCTTTTGTCCTGCTTCTCTCTCCTACGGAGTTGACCGGGCTGGTTATGGGCAGGATTTGTCTCAGTCTGCATTGATTAAGGCTTAAACCTGGAGAGATTCAGGGAGCAGCAGGCTTTTGCGCTTTTATCTAGGTCTCATCCATTATCCCACATTTGTCACGTTGACCGTCAGAGGGTCATTTAGCCAACACCAGGCTGTAAAACTGGCATTTGGAAATGGCCACCAGTACAAAAGCTTGTGGCTGGCTGTTTGGAGTGCAGATGGTCAAGACAGCTGGGACAATTTAGTGATCTGAGGCTCTAAAACTGCCCCCAGACATGCTAAACACAGCTTGACAACATGCCTGCTTATCCCTGCATTGTTCAGGCCCTTTTATGAGGACGCTGTGCTTTTTGTCATCTTTGATGGAAAGAGTGCAGAACTCAATCGTTTTGCATTTTCTCTTGTTTTCTGTCTTTCCCTTTTCATCTCTTTTAGAATCCCCAGTTCAGACATATGGAAAAAGAAGCAGGACCACCCTTTGAGTTTACAATCAAAGACCACCTTAAGATGAACATTTCAGTGTCTCTGGTTTCGGAAACGGTTGTTTCTGCGGTAATTGAAGCTAAAGGGAAAATCCAGATGTTCCCAAAAAAATGACAAGATATGGCATGCATTTGATGGTCATTTAATTGTAAAGTTATGTAAGTTATGTAAATGATATTGCCTCAGATGTTTTGTTTCCCCTTGACTTGAGAAGACCCCTCCCTTTAATTTAATCTGAGATAACACCAAAGGGAACTTCCCACTCCCGCATCCTGCATATAGGCCACACAATAAGAGCAGTCATTTACAAATAAATGCAAAAGTGGGCCTGTTGTTATTCATCTTAATAACATGCTTTACTTGAAAACAGCTTCTCTGTGATGATTTCCACCACAAAGCTCTCTCTTTGCTGGTTCCCAGAAATTGCTTACCACACTTCTATTACTTAAGTGTGTTTTCATTGTAGGCGCAGTTAGGATGCAGTGAGCCTGTGAGTGTAAAGAGTTAATGGTCATAGGAATGTTCATTTCTTAAATCTTAATTTGGTCTTAATAGTTTGATACTTCTCTATACTCCACACAATTTTAATTCTGTAATGAGGGCATTAAAATCAATGTATATCCATGAAAGGGGTTAATTTGTGTAATAGTCCTTATAAGGAACGAAGCATGTGCAGCTCAATTTGCATGTTTAAGAAATATTTTAAAAAAATAAGGTGGTAAGCACTTATAAAACTGAGGAATGAATATTATGTAGAAAATGTGTGGAGTGTTGATTGTCCTTCTGCTGTTGTTTTGTCTAAAAACAGAAGTGAAGGGATTGTATTACTGCTAAGTAAAAAGTGTAGACGCAATAAGATAATACTTCAGTCTAGTCCTTTTCTGTATTTGTTTTGGATTGTCATGTCTATTAATTTAACTTTTAATTTTATTTATTGTTGTGTTCTTATGTATTTTTCTATGTTTATTTTCTTTAGAAACTAAATACACATTTAAATATACCATCAAATAGTTGAAAATTGTACAAAATTATTTACATTTTTTAAATTTTTTATCTATAGAACACAGCTTTTTACTAATCTTTTGATTATATATATGGGGTATGATTATGTTACGATTGGTACATAATATATTCAACGTTTTATTTATTTATTTTATTTTTATAAGTAGGAAATCTGGGAATATTCCGAATAAACCTGAAATACTCCGATTAAAACAAGAATATTCAGAGTAACTATTTCTAAAACTATATTGCAGGTTCTAATGAAAGCATGAGCTGCAGAAGGCAGTCATCGGTGAGTGTTACAGTGGCGAGTGGTGAGGCGCTGAGTGTCTGAGACACTAACAGAGTGCCTGCCATCTCTGCAGCTGTTAATGAAGGCTGGGATGAGTGCTCTGGAAATGAGTTTTCCCTTGAAAATGCTGGAAGTCGGATCCAGGTCTATTTAAATGAGGTAACATGGGGAAGGTAAGCACAACCACAGGAGCATTGTTTTCACAGTTCAAAGTAAGGCGAGCATACTTTGCACTTCAAAGACACTCATCTGGGAGGCAGTGAGAGTGGGGGTAGGGTGGGGGTGGGGGGTAGGAGAGGGGGGCTGGTTAAGGGACAGGAAATAAGAATCAGGGTAATTAACAACTTCTGCTCGGTAATGAAGCCCACAGAAAGAGACAGAGGTGGCCTCCCTCTGTAAAAAAGCCACCAAATATTTGATGTATTTAACTTGTGTCCTTTACCCCCTTTTCCCTGCTATTTGACTGTTATTTTGTTTTATTAGTATCACACACCTTAATTGCCCCCAAAACACTTTTACGAGAATGCCCCGCTGAAGATAATGATGTTGTGTTTCTGTTTCTGTATTTCCAACACGGCTTTTTTTCCTCACAGAGCTGTAATTTTTACACCGGATTCATTCTTGGTGAACGGATGTTAATGATTTGTTCTTCCATGTTCTTTAGGTTAACCAGAAGAAACAAAGACTCATGAATAATGTAGCAGTGCTGTAACAAACATGAATCAGAGCATCAGCCGAGTGAGTGAGGGGCTCACACCACATCCACATCAATCAGTCGTTACGGGGATGAGAACAAATAATGGAGGTTTGGAGTCAAATGGCTCTACAAAATACAGTGAAATTTGTGTTTTTTTTTAAAGTTTTATTTATGTTATAATATTTAAACATTTATTACAAAGGATAATTCTAGGTTTGTTTATGAAAATGCTTTTTAACAAACAATAACACACACACACACACAAATATATATATATATAAATTTTGAGTATAGTACTGGCATCACTTTTGTGCTGTCTTTGTGCTAACTTCTTCCTTAATTTTTTTCCTTTAAATCTTTTTAAATTATCTGTGTGTGTCATTCTATTCTAAACCATTAATTAATCAATTGTCCACAATTCTCTCTGTGATCTGACCTTTGTCTTTATTTATTGTTATTGTAGATTAGCTGGCTTTTCGACACTTTTCCAGATGTAGCCATTGTTATTAATGCACTGATAAATGAGCTAATAAGCATGTAATATTGTAGCTAAAAACAGACTTCAGAGTGCACTATTAGCAAAACACACGATGTTAACAGAGCTGACTTATAGTTGTTTGGAGCCTACGGATTAGTTACTGTTAAGAATATTGGTATGAGTGAATAGCAACACCTAGTGTATCCCTTCTGTTTACACCTGCTCACTTGAATCCGAGGAGCTGAAAAGACATTTACATTCAAATGAGTTTTGTGAAATCAGTTCCTTTACCTGTTTTGTTTTATGTTATGTCTATATTTGTATAAAAGAAGCAGTATGTGAGAGGCAATAAAATGTATAAGGTTCATGAATTTAAAAGGCTTCAATGCGTACTCACAGTGCTAATGATAGAAGTGTGAATTCTTTTCAAGATCAGGGTCCAATCGAACATCATCATTATATTCCTATTTCCACAGGGCATTTATGAATAAATGTTAAATTTAAAGATTTTCACTGCCAATTTTATGCTAAGATTTAATCATTTACAAAATAAATAGAAATGTCCACATAAAACAACAAACAAAAAATGTGTTATATGGCAAAAAAGCTTAAATTAATTGTTTACAAATTCTCCTGTTGAGGATTTATGAAGTGAGGGGTGTGTGACATGGTGGAAAAAAAAGTATGTGATAGATACTATTGATATTATTGATTTTCTGAAGTCTAGTACAGAACTGCAGCAGTAATGCCATATTTTTTGTTATTCTGTTTCATTTCAAATATTGTGCAAAACTAATTATTTAAATGTATTTATTATAAAATATTTTTGTGTTTTCCACAAACATGCTTAGAATATATTACAATAATGATAGAATATTGACATACTACCCAACACTGATGTGATGTGTAATGTTGTACGAGGTGTGTGTATTAGATGTTTCTATGATTCATGCCTAAATTAGGATGTATATTGGTGCCTTTAGGCTAATTATACTTTGCTATTATTAATCAAATCATCATTTCCCTCCTTTTTTATGAGGAGGACAAAACAAGAGGACAGATAGAATTCAGGCCATTCAAATACTCCAGTGTAAAGTAGCAGGTCAATAAGCAGCTCTGCAGGACTTTTCATACTCCAGGGTCAAGGTAAGGGCAGCCAAAACATTCTGTATTAAAGCAGAGAGAAGCCCCTGTAAAGGCTGGGGGTCTGCTGTCCAGATAGTTGAAGGGCTTCTCTGGAGAAGTGGTTTAAACATGCTAATGTGTAGAAAAAGAGCAGGATTCACCTCAGCGCATAACAATCAACTGGCAGCCACAGGGGGCTTCAGATCATGAGCTGAGATGAAGAAATTAAACTCTTTTTTACTTTTGTTCTTTTCTATTCTACTGAAGCCCAGGCCAACTTTTTTTTTTTTTTTTGCTTTATTTAACAGTCTGTCCAGGATTAAACACTCCTTATAATTTCTGCATTAATCAACAGTGACATCACAAAAACAAAGAATTTACAACAGATTGATTAAGCAGCTGCTCTGTGATGGACTGTCGCTCCGTCCAGAGTGTAATCCTCCCTTTCATCCAGTGATTCATGGTAGTCTCCAGAACTGAATAATTAAACAATTTAGTTCCTATATATGTCCTGCATGGCCGATAGATTTGACAGGATATTGTAGAACAATCTTGGTACAGGCCCCCTTATTAGTCAACATGTTGGATACCTTAGTAAACTGGAGAATCAAATGTTGCCTCAAGTCTTTATCTTAAGTTCCTACTTACGAGGTTGAAGGTCTGAATTACTACATGATATGCATTCATGTGGCTTTTGTTCAGAGAAGAATGTTTTTCAATGAGCATTCATCATGACAGTCACCGGCAATGAGCACCAATATACATCCAGTCAGTACACCCAAGTCCTGATGTTTTGACATTACATGGCCCCAAATTGGAAATCCAGTATACAACATTGTGGTGGCATTCATGGGTGCCTATCTCATGCTCAACTTGTAATTCAGGTATTTCCAACAGGACTTTAAGGCGGCATAAATGTATGAAAAAGGAACACTGCATCCAAAACCACACATACTGAAGCAGTTATCAGAAATTTCCACTTAAACAGTTATATTTAAGTTGGAAACTGAAGAAGCTGGCCAATAAGAAGCCAAGTTAAACTTTTAACAATTAAATAAAGGGCAAACTCCAGTTTACGTAGTGTGAATAACTGTTGCTGTTTATGCTATAGGCTAATCTTAAAATTATTAATAGCCAATTTGTTTTTATTAATTGTACATTCTAAACACACGTCACCCTAGAGGCCCTAAATATAAAAAACAATACATCCAAACAATAAATCTTATTATTTACAGACATATCACACGTCTTCCCGTTCCGCCTTAAATTGTGCAGCAGCTGTATATAGAAATGATGTAGGCAAATAGGAAGACAACTTCTTCAGATTAATCAGAGATTACAGTTTAATAGCTCTGGAAACATGTCATTTGTGGTATTAAAGAGACAAAAAGACTGCCTTTATCCAAGGAGAGTCGTACATTACCCAGAACAAAGCAGAGAAACGCCGCGGGAGTTTTTAAAGTTATGTTTAAAATCAATGCTAGCTGCAGCATTACAGTGACTAGCCTTCAGCCCGCGGGAAGCCATTTAGCCATTTGTAGCTCTTCATTTTAAATGTAAATATAAAAATAGGGTTGATAATTTTAAATATTCATAAACAGAATGTGTTTAGGTGACAGGTGGAGTGATTATTTACAGACACAAGTGTAAATCCTTTATGACCTGGAGTAACTTAACAAGATAAAGCAGAGTTAGTGTGGTGTGGCAAGGTAATATTGGACATTGTATGTAGATTTAAATAAATATGTACAGTGTTTTGACTGCCCTAGCCCAGTATCACATCTAAAAAAAGTGCCATAGGTTTTTGTGGAGGGATTTTTTCTTGAGTTGAAAATGTCTTTTATGTTTACATACACATATGGTGCTGTAATATCAGAAGACTATATCAGTTGGACACAAATGGCTCTACATTTATGAGATCTCTTCTCTATACTGCTGCCCACAGCTGTTAGGGGGGCTTCACAGGTCAGCATTTGTTAAGATTTCATTAGAATGAAATAAAGGTTAGGCTGCTGGGGTACAGGTAGCCCCCCCCCCCCGAGCATCAGCCCTTTCTAAGAGACCCCCGCGGTGAGGGGCTTTACTCTATAAAGGGAACATGCAGTGGAGCCTGAGAGGATGGACTCAAACACACCACAACTATAACACTGCCGAGAGAGGACAGAGAGAGGGGCTGTGAGGAAGAGGAAAACACAACACACACTGGAGGAGTCGCTGAAGTAGATGTGGAGGGAAAAAACTTGGAGAAGTGAATAAGGAGAACGAGAACTACCGGAGAAAAAAGTGAAGAGGCAAAGGAGAAAAGAAATAGAGGAGTGGAGGAGTAAAGAAGTAAACAAGAAAAGCGGATGAGTGAAGAAGTGGTGGAGGAGTTCAAAGGAACAGGATAAAAAGTGGAGAACTGAAAGTTTAAATCGCGCAGGATTACTGCCGTGTTAATGCGCGCTCCCGCGACTCGGAGCTCGGAGTGCGCGTCCTCGTAGCGCGTCCCCGCCGCGCGCGCTCTTTCGCAGGTGCGGATTTGGAGAAGGCGCGAGCACATGGCTGCACTAACACTGAGCAGAGCGGACAACTTCCTGCACAACTTCCTACAGGTCTGCGCCTTTAACTTTTCAATATCTGTCAAATAATATCTCTGACAGGACTCAGGGCACAAGTTTGGGCAACACGTGCTGTGGAGTTCCTCGGTGAAAATAACCCAAATCCTTCACAGAGAACACACCAAATTGTAGCATTTTCTGCACAATATTCATTTACTTGGTGAGAATAAAAGAAAATAAATTAAGATTTTACATGTTTCATTAAAATTTAGCAGAGGGCATTTATTTTTTGTTGTTATTATTATGAATAATAATATATATATAATATATATGTTTAGCAAAAAATGTGTTTATATTTAATAAGACAATTAACACAACAGCAGTTTGATCAAATGATTTGCTTGCTGTGTTATGTTCTTGTAATCATCCACCCATACTTTAATATCTTTAATGAGTTGTATATAAAATGCAAAATTACGTAACTTTTTTTATACAACAGTGGAATTACGTCAGTTCAGAGTTTTCATATATGAGAGTTAAAATAACATTTTATATTGCAATAAAGTTTTGTTTAAGTTATAGAGTTATTCAGAGTGATTTTGTTTTTATACATTTATTAAAACCAAATTAAACATTTAAATAAAATTTATTGTGAACTTCTAAAAGCACTTTAACTGAGAATAATAAAAAAAAGGTAATACAGGATTAATTTAAACTTGTGATATGAATTGCTTTGTGGCATTAATAATGCAAAATCTAAAACAGTTTTGAACATGTGTAACTTTGTATATTAATTTTTTATTCGTTTAATATAATTTGAAAATATCAGTCGTCCCATACATTTTGTCAGTTTCAGTCCATGAGTGGAGCCATAAACACGGTCCAGAATTACTTGGAATTAACACTGCTTTTATTTCCATTAAACAACAACAATATTTTGAAAATACAGAGTTTTTTTTCTGTGACAAATTATTAAGTATGGTTTTACAGTCTTTACTGTAAAAAAAAACTAGCCTTGTAACTTAATTTATTTACAAAATGAAGATATGTAGTGCCCTGTACGTTTGCCAAGATTTCATGATGAATGAGGGTCACAGTAAAGTCCACTTGGATAAAATAAAGAAATGAGTTTCCTCTTTCTGTAAAGTCGCTATTTTGTTTCAGCAGTGATGAATATTAGTTTTATATTCAGGACAACCTTTTGCTTTATATGAGATTTGCTATTAACAGTGCCGCTGTAATGTGGGTCACTGACATGTTCATGTGTTTCCCTCAGGACCGCACCCCCAGTTCATCTCCAGAGAGCGGCCCAAACCCGCTCTCCTTTCTGGCCGGCACGTGCAACCAAGCTTGGCAGGTGGCTGGCAGCGTGGGCACCGAGGGGCCTCAGTTCCCTTATGAGGGACCGGTGGGTTCTGCATCCAGCATGTTTCAGCTATGGGGCAACGAGATGGCGCCCAACTCAAGCCTGAGTGCCCACCAGATGGCCTTCGCTGTGCCCAAGGTCCAGTTTCCCAGCCACGTTCAGACGGGCCTGGGCTCACACTCCCACCACCATCACCACCACCATCATCACCATCACCATGAGCTGCCCCTCACACCTCCTGCTGAGCCCCCTTCCACATACTCCTTCGAGCTGTCTCCAGTCAAGATGCTGTCCACTCCGGCACAGGGGAACACTCAGTATTACGCCCAGCACAATGCAGTGGCTCAGAACTTTCCATCTTTCCTGCAGAGCAATTCCTCCAGGCCTGCTCACCTGGCTGGAGGTCCGGCGGATGACAGCCAGCAGTGGTGGAGCCTCCCCCAAGGCAATGGCACCCCCTCAGGTCACCACTTTTCCCTGGGACGGCAGCTGGTCCTAGGTCACCAACCACAAATTGCCGCCTTGCTTCAGGGAACGTCCAAAAGTCTGCTGAGCTCCACCCGCCGCTGCCGCCGCTGTAAGTGTCCCAATTGCCAGACCTCAGGAAGTGGCAGTGGGCTAGAGTTCGGTAAAAAGAGACTGCATATCTGCCACATCCCGGAATGCGGCAAGGTCTACAAGAAGACCTCGCATCTGAAGGCGCACCTGCGCTGGCACGCGGGTGAGCGCCCCTTCGTCTGCAACTGGCTCTTCTGTGGAAAGAGCTTTACGCGCTCGGACGAGCTGCAGCGGCACCTGCGCACACACACCGGAGAGAAACGCTTTGGCTGCCAGCAGTGTGGCAAGAGGTTCATGCGCAGTGACCACCTTTCCAAACACGTCAAGACCCACCAGAGCAGGAAGGGCCGATCCACGGGTCAAATTGACCCGCAGCTCAGCAACATCAAGAAAGAATGAAGGACGTTCATAGTTTTTCAAGAGACTTTTTACATTTGTCAAAGCGTGGACTGAACGCGTTAGTGCATTAAAACGGACCAATTTTGCAGTTTAAATGTGATTGTTTTCTAAAACTGAAGCTGCAAGATTCCTGACGGCTTGAACTTTGATGTAACAGCCCAAAATGTCAATCTAGAAAGAGGGTTAGAAAGAAAAAAGAGAAAGGCAGAAATAAAAAAGAATAAGAGAATGATTGAGAGAAAAAGTGGAAAAAGGAACGAGACAAAGAAAGGACAAATCAAAAGAGAGGAAAAGTGTGAGGGACAGAGGGAAAGAGCGGGAGAAAAGAATGCACTGCGCTGAATAATGTTGGGTTTAATAAAAATGCCATCTTACCATTTAAAAATGTCACTCTTTCACAGTAAAACTTTCCACTATAAAAGAATAAACAGCCCTAGACAAAGCCGAGCTAAAACGCTCCCAGTTCATTTTTGATGAATTGTGTGGAGTTCAGAGTGGTTTATAGAGCCACGCAGCAGAGGATCACTTCAGGTTTGGGCTGAACTCTGAGGCTCTATAAAGACTGAGGAAACCCACAGATGGCACCTAATCAAATCGGCTCCTTTTCTTTCACAAGGTTTCAGGCCCATAAACCCCTTAATGTCACCTACAGCCATCTTTGCACAAATCTACGAAGAGTTATTCGTCATGAACTGTACAAGCACAATATCAACTATTTATTTCATTAGTAAAAATGTTCTGTTGTTTATTTTTTTACAGAAAATGTTGCCTTAAGATGAAATAGTTGGAATAGGAATAGTTCCTTTGTCCCTTCTTTTGTGAAACCTACTGTAAATCCTTTTTTTTGTGCATTGCGTCTAAAATGATTCTCTCTCAAAACAAGTTCAATTTGAAAATGTCGATTTGCACTCAAACATTCCTTTTTGTTTTCAGTCTCAGTTTCTGAGCATTAACGGTGGCCTCAGAAAGCCCAGGAAAATGTATATAATGTTCATATGGCACACAATTCTATGAAGACTACAAAAAAAAAACAGCATGTGGAAAAACAAATAAAAGCTACGTAATTGGATGCATTATCTCCGGCTTTGTTTTTCACTCTGTCGCATTCTGCCACGCTACTCACGTCTTAATTAATGTGTAAATATGGGCAAATGGCTGGGGTTAAATCCAGCATTGTGTGAGGGCCAGGACACGGGGGACGATTGAGATGTTAATGGGACAGTGTTGTGGATGTCCATTGTTGCTAGGTGTGAGAGAAATACTTGAAAAGGACAAGTGGGTGGAAAAGCTTGAAGAAATTTTACACCTTCCTGTTAATAGTAAAGACCATTGATGGCGACGGTGTCCTGACCTTCTGCCGTCAAGTTCACAGTCATGTGGCCTTTTAATGGCCTCCGCTCTCTCTGTGGTAATGACACAGTCAACAGTGAGTGAGGATGGGGGTCCACAGGGGGTTCCAGTGAATAGACCTCCGGCTGTGATGACCCCGCCCACAGTTACACAAGTTGCTTTGATTTGGCACCATTCTGAAAGTGAATATCTTAAGACCCTCTCTCACCAGTCCCCTATATCACACACATGCCACTGTTAACTCTTTACAATGCACACAGTGTGAGCCCTGCTCTGAGACAAATGAAGCAAAGGCCTGTATAAATCCCGCCACATACCACTGTCTTCAGACCTTTAAAGCAACAGCACTAAAACACAACTGCGTTTATTTATTTTGTGTGTATGTAATATTAATTAATGCTTATTTGAAGGCTACACAGGGGATTAAATGTGAATTTATGAACAGCTTATATCCGTGTGCAGGGTCCTGCATACACAAGTGCGCATAAATTAAAGTGATAGAAAAGTGATAACATTCATGTTATTAATAGCAAATAATGGATCCCTAAAAGGCAGAGGTCAGTGACGACCTCACGTCTTCATTCTTATTCTGCACCCTCTTGGTCCTGATCAAGGTCTGGCACCTTCCATCAGTTCTATATATTCTACCTGATTCAAGTACAAAAGTATAATATCACAAATATATTTAAATCATAACACAAGTATATTTAATATAATTTAAAGCAAATAAAATAAGAAAAAACCTTAAAAATACATTCAAAATGAAGACTTCAGAATATGTCTATTATGCCTAAAGGATGGCACTTTGTCCAACACTTGTATTTCTGGATGAGGAACACACCAGAATGTCTGTCACATAATATCAAGGCTCAATAATACCATATGCTTCATGCAACATTGAGTTATTGTGCAAATACTGATATAAGCTGTCCATGAACACTCAGAAATAAGCTTTTAAAAATGTTTTATGTTAAATGTTTATGCATGCACCAAGTATTTCAATTTATAAACATGAATTTTGAAACTGGTCCTCCAATAAGGTACTGAGATGAAAAGTCACAATAAAATAAGACAATTTTCAGTCTTTCAGGTATTTTGAAAAAAAAAAAAGGAAAATAAATGACAAAGTTTATAGAAATCTTTATATTCCAAAAAAGACAGTTTATTTAATATGATACAACAATGAGATCAGTCATACTGACGTGTTTATGTCCTTACTCTTTTCCCTATTTCTCCTACTTCGTCTGCTGCTGTCTGTTTTGTCTCCGTTGTCTCAGGGGTACGGTCTGGTAGTCTTCAACGATGCATGCAGAAGTTTTGACCTGGTGCAGAGGTGAAAGGCAATAGAGGGGAGTTCATACTCAGTCCAGGGCTATATGGCCTATCTGTGGTTTTAATCAAGACAAGAACATGGGGACATTCATTTTAAGAATACTGGGTTAAACGCATTATAATCATGCCGATATTAAAGTACGCAGGCTCTGACGCAGCTTTGATTGAGGGGTCAGCTTCCGGAAAGCACAGATCTGTTCCGGGTTATGGGACGCTGCTCCTGATTGTGGTGCAGCAGTGTAACGGTCTCCTGCTGCTCTCTACTGGTTACACAGTGCAAAAGGCAAAGCAGAATTTGAAAGTGCTCAATAGTCACTGCTCATTTTCCATTTCCAAGCTCTGTCCTCTTTAGAGGCCGACGGAAAGATTCTAAACGTAATGTGACCTCGTACATATGATTTATAAAAGGAATAAAAAATAAATTGCCACTGTAACATTTTTTCCAGCAGGATTCTGACAGGATTTTGGAGCAAGTCACTGAATTCAGTGGTGGACCCCTTCATAAACGCCAAATATCTTACAACAGTAAATCAAAATCAATGTACAATATTTTCTGGCATTAATATTCCTTTTAGATATGCATAATAATTCACAAAAGAGGGTCCTTTTCAAATGCAAATGGAGCTTACCCACAATGAACATTGATATAAATGGGTTTCACATATGTACACACTTCATTTAGATCATTTCCAGTTAAAACAGCCATTCAGTGCGGATTATGCGTATTTCAGGAGCTATTTCTGAAGTGAGCTGATATGTGATAATCCACCTGGATGAGGAATGGGACAATCATAGTGGTAACCATTGGTAGAAAATATCCCAAAACTGCTAAAAATATATATATATTCAAACATATAGACAACTAAGGGCTTCCAAATATAAAAATCAAGATGAAGGATTTAAATTTTCTTCTTAAAAATCTGCTCAGGCAAGAAATTTTAGAGTCTCCATTCTGATTAAAGTGGGTTCAGAAGGAACTCCTCCAATGAGAATGTACTGCATATGGTTTTATATAGAACCTTTTTGAAAAAAGTTCTATATAGTACCAAAATAAAAGGGTTACAAGCTGAACATTGTAACAATAACAATGTCATATACCACACTTTCTTCATTATTCTGAAGAACCTTAAAGATCACCATGTGAAGAACCATTTAATCACACCAACGCTCTTAAACTACAAACCCTTGAAGAAGTATTTTTAAAATAGTGTTTTAAAGAACTGATGAATCCAATGAGCATTTGGGGAAACACTACAAACTAAATACTAAATAACTACATACAATAACTTGTATTTAATGACTTTATTTTGACTGGAAATGGTCTCTGTCTTTTGCACAATGTGTATATATATATATCTTCTTTTCTTGAATGGTTCATTATCAGACCATAACATTAAGGGCATTGGTAGCTGCTTTTGTTTTTGGCACTTAGTGATATACAGTCAGGGGGAACACGTCTTAAATCTGATTCTCAGTCTTCATCAGAGTCTTTCATCCTGAAAAGCAAAACAGAAATCTCTCCACTTTTATGAGAAGTGAACAGCGAAGGAGAAAGGGAGGTTCGTGAGGGGCAGGAAGAGCTGGAGTGCATACTCTTTACTTATTAATTCCAATAGACTGGCGGACTGTTAGACCTCTCGCTGTGTTGCCTTCTGTCATTACAACAGCATTTTCCTCCTGATCTTGTAGAAGAGTGTGTCATTCCCAGAGCACACTCAATGAGGCTAAGGGGGAAAGTAAGGGACACCCCCCACACACCCCCTCCCCCAGCCAGCAGCTGAGGGTCTCTAGGGGGCGCCACGTCCATACTTTTTCTGCTCACATCAAACAGCAGCGGACAGTCAAACAGAATTTGGAAACAGCACTGGATCCTTCCTTATTCAGGGAAAAGCATGAGAGAAAGCAAAGCCACTGTGTCTTCATGCACACGGGCAATCCGCAGACATCTTCAAAGTACAGTATATTACAAATCGGTTGCATTGTCAGTTCTTATATCCTATTGGCTCCTACAGAAGAATACACCAGACGATTAGGTCACTGCATGTCGGCTGGAGAATGAAGCGAGTGCCTTTGGAAAAAGGCCTTTGTTGAATCCATCTAGAGCCCCATTCAGGCTCTTCAGTGTTTCTCACAAGTTTATGATCAGCCCTCACTCGCAAAGCACATTGTTGAGGGAAAATACTCAGCACGTCGACGCTGATAATATCGAAGCCATTTCCAGCGCTCATGCACACATCCCTATGTACCCACTCATACAAGTCCTAAAAAATGATTCCAACTCCAGTGACCTCCCAGTGCAGGAATGGTTATTTCTCGTTCTGAAAGAAACATGAAAGAAAAGGACAAACAAAGCGGGAAAAAAGTCACTTTCACTTGGTCGTTCACGCCAGAGTGTCGAGGACGAGGAAAATAAAACACAAGGCTAAATCACATCAGTGAAGTCCACTGGCGGCCAGAGTGGACGCATCCAGGGCGCAGCCAGATCTCTGAGGGCTCACAAGGTCAAAGGTCAAAGTTCACAGGTCATCCTCGTCCAGCTGGGCCAGGTTATTGGGGTGCTGTAGACCGGAGGAGGGTCCGGGGGCTCTGGGACCACCCTCTCCTGCATGCTGTTGCCATGGAAATACAGAAGAAAAGGAATTTTTAAATATATGACTCTCATACTGCTGGCTATGTCTGCTACTGCATTGTTTGTTAATTGTTATCACAATCAGGTTTTAATTTGTAAGTATGCTTGTAGCCCTAAAGATTTAGATCATCCAGGCTGTGCCTTCGGAGGTCACTTTTAACTTTCAAAGACACTGTAATGTCAATAATTCCTTTTCTTTTGAATAATGTTGCATTATTTATTCATCAGTGCAATTAAAATGTACTTTAATTTGCAGCAAAATATCAAGAAACCCGCACTTGATCTAAATTGCATCTCCCTCTTGATATAACTCTGTGCCAAACTTTCCAAAGCATTTTATTTCCATAGGCCTTTATTTTTAAAGCTGGAAAAATCGGCACTCAGCATGTGCCAAACACAGCAAAGTAATTTGCAGCTAATCCCCCAGCATGTTATATTTGGCTGATTGGCTGTGAGAGCTGTTGCTTTATTAAGGTCATGATGGAGTCTAAATCCCCGTGAATGAGTCAGTGCAGAGCTCAGGAGAATCTGAAATCAAAGCAGAACGGAATCTCCACAATGAGCACACTGCAGAAATGACTCAAACCCTGGCCGTATCCCTCCACGGCTCCACAGTCTCACACTCTCCCTCTAAAGCTGGAGATACGGGGTTTACTCACAACTGCGAGGTGGACTGTCTTTACGTCCCTCATCTCAAACCAGAGTGCTCTCTTCAGATCGACTAATGCTGGCTTCTTTTTACAGCTACATTACAGCTAGTGTGGAGCTCATTTTGTGCTCATTTCAAGAACATTGATTCTCTTAATTCTCTATATCTTATAGTCACTAACATGTGAAACCGTTTCTAGTTTCTTTTTTATCACTGGAAAGTAACAAATAATGTATTATGTATTATTTGGACATTATTTTCTATAAAGTACAGATCACATGAGGTAAAATTGATTTGTAGCCCCTGAATGAACCAGTTTATATTCCATATAATGGGTCTCCCACATGGGTGCTGCCATGTTTATAACAGGCTTAGTAGAGAAAATCTCAGACACATCCAGACCACTGGGTGTCAGTATAATGAACATTTTATTATGTAAAGAAGAGTTATTGAAAAAGGTACAGCAAGGTGGCGCAACATGTAGAGTCTCAGACTGTCTTTGAGGACTTTGGTGTGTTCTCCCAGTGTCTGCGTGGGTGTCCTCCAGGTGCTCCAGTTTCCTCCCATGGTCCAAGAAAACGTGCATTTTTGTGTCTAGTATTAGCACAGTTTTTCAGGTTTTCACTGCACGTTCATTCATTGTCTGTAGCAGCTCATTGAGTTCAGGGTTGCAGTGGGTCTGGAGCCTAAGCACAAGGCAGGAACACGCTCTGTATGGGGCACAGCCTCCGACCCCCCCAGGAAATGAAATCACGAGGCTGCTCCGTGTCCAGAACCTCAAAGACTACAGAAAATAAGTAAAAAGTGTAATTTTAAAAAAAAATTAAAGCTCACGAAAACCACACTGTTCATCTCCAGGGTGAGGAGTTTTTCCTATAGGGTTTGAGTCCTCATCACGTGTCCTGTGGTCATTGTTTACCATCAAAACAGTGGTCAGTCCCAGCCTCAGTGCTCTACACAACAATCCCACTGCTGATAGACATCTGAACTTCCTCTGCTTCCTGTTTGTTTAGTGGAACAGAGCAGCAGCTCTGAGTAAACACAACCAACACGGGAAGACACAGCTATTGTTCAGCTGTCATCACTTTGATCAGCAGACAGTCTTAATAGACTCTAGAGTACACAGACCACTTACTCAATTCACTTTGAATTCAGTGTATTTTACTGTCATGATAAATATTAACATCTGTTTTGCCAAAGCTTTCAAATCACAGAAGAAGAGAGAAAACAAATACCTTTAACACCCCCCACCCCCCCCAATAACAACCACCACCACCACCACCATGTAGGAGACCCATCCTATGGAGCATAACTGGTTCACTGATATAAAGTAAGTTGGCTCTTTATCTCATATCAATTGTACTTTATGAAACAAATGTCCTGTCACTGCACTTGTGCCTCCTCTGTTGTCCAGCAGAGGGCGTTGTGTGGCTTCTTTTCTTGTAGTTTCTAACTCTTTATTATTCAGTTTTCCTAAAGCAATAACAGTTTTCCTTATGCATTAACTCATCTGAGGTGTGTGTTGTACCTGTGAGGTCTGAGTGCTTGGGGGATAGACGCCATTGGACACTGTCTGGCAGAGGACAGGGGTCTGGGAGAGTGGGGGCTCCTCACTGAAGGCCAGCTGAACATGGGTTGGAGACACTGTCTGACACTCTAATCTGGATTCAAGCACACTGTGCTGCTCCTGTGTTAACTGTTAAATACAATCACACATATACACACACACACAGAGAGAGAGAGAGAGAGAGAGAGAGAGAGAGAGAGAGAGAGATTATATCATTCACTTAAAGATAAGGTTAGTGTGAACTGCAAATTGATGTGTGTGTGTGTGTGTGTGTGTGGTAGCTGGACAAGTAGAGTGTTCAGTATTGTGTGTAGATGAGATTAGTGTGAATTGCAGACTTAACCTGTGAGTGTGTGTGTGTGTGTTTGTGTTTGTGTGTGTATGTATGTGTGTGTGTGTGTGTGTGTGTGTGTGTGTACAAATTGGGGCTGGGCAGGTACTGAGCTGGCAGTAGTGAGTGTTAATGGGAACTATACCTCTGTGTGTGTGTTGTGGCTGGGCAGATAGAGTGTGGGCAGTGAGCTGTTGTATGTTCGGAGGCAGGGGGCTCTCTGTCTGTCAATGGATGCTGATGAATGTGGTCGAAGTCCGGATGCTGCAGATACTGGAGGTCTCATACTCCTCCCCAGACTGTTACTCTTACTCTCTCTCCGCTGGTACTCTATTGGCGACTGCAGCGCTGAAAAACACAACACAGCACACACTTCACACTCTCTTGCTGAACATTTTGTCTGCAGACACAAGTTCTTCCAACACATCACTCTGAAACTTAAAACTGAACCTGTCTGTCCTTAAGACCACTACATTTTTTAAAGATATACAGCTCTGTGTAATGTTCCATCCACATAATTAAGAAAATATCATTGAAATTGATATCACTGATATTTTTTAAAAAAGCAAAACCTACATCCGAGTTCCCTATATCTCCTTAACTCTTCTCTTAAAAGCAGTTCAAGGATGAGAGGCATTCCAGAAAACCCTATCAACATGAGACTGAGTTTGATCTTCTGTGAGACTTCAGCTATCCAAAGGCTGGAGGTGCTTGAGAGCAGAATTGGCCTAGTAATCTGGGTCAGAAAGGAGGGCCCCACCACCTCTGTGCTAATGGGGGCTAGTACATAGCACAGTTAATAATAATAATAATAATTAATATAATTGGAGATGATTACTAACAGGGAAGAAAAATCTGCAAAGATTTAGAGACAAGCAAATCATATTATTATATTATCATATAATATAATATAGAGGTGGGTCTGGAGCCTACACTGGAGGGGGCGTCAGCTCTTTGCAGGGCGAC
Organism: Hoplias malabaricus; assembly: GCF_029633855.1. Classification (NCBI taxonomy): domain Eukaryota; kingdom Metazoa; phylum Chordata; class Actinopteri; order Characiformes; family Erythrinidae; genus Hoplias; species Hoplias malabaricus. Next base: position 52,158,948 of record NC_089804.1, read on the forward strand.
ACACACTCACTCATTCACTCACACACTCACACCTATGGACACTCTTGAGCTAACAATCCACCTACCAACCGGTGTTTTTGGACCTTGGGAGGAAACTAAAGCACCCAGAAGAAACCCACACAGACACAGAAAGGACACACCAAACCCCTCACAGACAGTTATCTAGAGTGGGGCTCGAACCCTCAACCACAGGACCCTGGAGCTGTGTGACAGCGAAACTACCTGTTGTGCCACTATGCAACCTGTAATATAATATAATGATTTTTTGACAGGCTGTTTGAATAAATTCATAATTCATGGGATCTATAAAAACCCATCACAATTTTTTATTCTAAATTAAACTGGATGGACCTCTTTCTTCTGTTTTATCTGTTTCCATTCAATATTTAGAGCACTCCTAATTCATATATAGCTGACACTTCCCTGACTAGGACCAGCTCATAAGAGCAGCTCTAACCCTGATCTGAGGCTGAAAGTTCAGCTCTGTGGATCTATGGAGGAATATGTTTGTGGTCAGTCCTGTGGCCTGGGGCAGCTCTTAAAGCCAGGGTCGGTTTGAATTGTCCTTGTGCAGTGCTGGTAAAGGCTGATAGACGCAGCAGCTTCGGGGCCTGAGGCTGAAGCTCACAGATCAAAGCAGAGTCAGGGCGGGGCTGATGAACTGGAGTTGAATTGTGGTGGAAATATGGGTTGCGGTGGGAGGTGCGGGGAGGAGGGGATATAAATGTGAAGCTGAGAAGGTAGAAGTGGACTTAGGATGGAGGTCAAGTGTGCTTACCATTGAGGAAATTGCGCTGGGTCTCCAAGATCTGGCTCACATCGCTGACCCAGGACCTGCTGATGTCCACTGAGGAGGACTGCAGGACGAAGCGCACCATGTTGCCGTCAGCTCCGCGAGAAGTCAGGGCAAAACGAGCTGGATCACCTTCCACACATGGCTCCAGCCCTAGACAGCTCATCTGAGGACAAAAGGAAAACATACCAAACTATAATGAATGAAGAATAAGGGAAATAATGCTACCAATATATTCAGCAATATTCATTCATTTATTCATTATCTGTAACCACTTATTCAGCTCAGGGTTGCGGTGGGTCCAAAGCCTACCTGGAATCATTGGGCGCAAGGCAGGAATACACCCTGGAGGGGGCGCCAGTCCTTCACAGGGGCAACACACAAACTCACATACATTCACTCACACACTCACACCTACGGACACCTACCAACGTCTGTTTTTGGACTGTGGGAGGAAACCGGAGCACCCGGAGGAAACCCACGCAGACACAGGGAGAACACACCAAACCCCTCACAGACAGTCACCCGGAGGAAACCCACACGAACACAGGGAGAACACACCAAACCCCTCACAGACAGTCACCCGGAGGAAACCCACACAAACACAGGGAGAACACACCAAACCCCTCACAGACAGTCACCCGGAGGAAACCCACACGAACACAGGGAGAACACACCACACTCCTCACACACAGTCACCCGGAGGAAACTCACGCAGACACAGGGAGAACACACCACACTCCTCACAGACAGTCACCCGGAGGAAACCCACACAGACACAGGGAGAACACACCAAACTCCTCACAGACAGTCACCCGGAGGAAACCCACGCAGACACAAGGAGAACACACCAAACTCCTCACAGACAGTCACCCGGAGGAAACCCACGCAGACACAAGGAGAACACACCAAACTCCTCACAGACAGTCACCCGGAGGAAACCCACGCAGACACAAGGAGAACACACCACACTCCTCACAGACAGTCACCCGGAGGAAACCCACGCAGACACAAGGAGAACACACCAAACTCCTCACAGACAGTCACCCGGAGGAAACCCACGCAGACACAAGGAGAACACACCAAACTCCTCACAGACAGTCACCCAGAGGAAACCCACACAGACACAGGGAGAACTCACCACACTCCTCACAGACAGTCACCCAGAGGAAACCCACGCAGACACAAGGAGAACACACCACACTCCTCACAGACAGTCACCCGGAGCGGGAATCAAACCCACAACCTCCAGGTCCCTGGAGCTGTGTGACTGCGACACTACCTGCTGCTCCACCGTGCAGCCCTGATTAGCAATATAAATTTTGGATTTATGGAATTGATGATGATGAATTGTAGTTCCACATTATATAATGTTTTTTAGACACTCAAAGTACTGTATATTATTTGGGAGTCACCTCAGCCATCAGCTTGTAGCATCCACTTTGATGATACAACGGCAGCCCATCCACACCAGTCCACTCACAACACATCAGCTAATAATCAGAGAGTAAACTACAGGGAATGAACCAATTGAGTTTGGGGATGACTAGAAGGCCAGTAGTGACCACAGGTGCAGTTTTAGGACATTGGAATAACACCCCAACTCTTTTCAAGGAATTGCCCCAGGATCTTTTATGACCTCAGAGTTAGGCTCTCATCCAAAGGATGTGGCACCACTTGTTCAGTGTAGTTCAGGCCCCACCAACACCACTTCCAGCAGCCATCACAATAGCCACCAAACATGATATGACTAAACTCACAATGAGATCATCTATATGAATCTATATTAATATATTTTGCCCATATCGCATTTGCCTAATAAGAATAATTGTATGTGTTCACCAGCAGGCCTTAGTTCATCTAATTTAAGCGAATGGAGCATAATAATGCTTCTCATATCTCTTCAAGTAATGCGTAATAGAGCAGCAATTTCCAGTGAAAAGCAGCAATTCATGAAGAATGACTGAGTGAAATGAATCAGTTGGAGATGAGAGTCATATAGTTCTAATGATACTGCAGATGATATTACAGATAGGGCTTAATGAACTCAGCAGCTCGAGAGGATAATTGGTGTAATTTGGTTAATTGAATCTATGGTGAGATGTCATAGTGTTGCAGTTTTCCAGTTTGCGGGTCCTGCACGTCTGAATCCCATTGCATTAATATTGCAATGACTTATTATGATCTATAATACTATACATTTTTGCAAATTTGCTGAAGCTTGTATTTTGGTGTTCATAGGGCTATATCCATTCCAAAATATTAGTGTCTGGGATTAAAAAATGGCCACATAACGTCCTATAAAAACAATTATTGCAAGCCATTTCCATTATTAATACATGTTAAACCTATGTAAACGTAAATGTCTGCCTGTCAGCACTTCTCTCAGGAGGAAATCCCACCTTGATGCTGCTCTTAAAGATGTAACCTGGGAGTGAGAATCCTTTCTTGCGGTCAATAGGCTCGCTAAAGATGACAATCTGTTCAAAGAGGAAGACCCGCCTCTCTTTGGGTCTGGACAGGAAACCGCTGTCCTGCTCTGTGACGATGAAAGTGTCCTGTTGAAGCAGTTTACCCTGAGCTGTGATCTTCCCCTGCCAAGAGAGAGAGAGAGAGAGAGAGAGAGAGAGAGAGAGAGAGAGAGAGAGAGAGAGAGAGAGAGAGAGAGAGAGAGGCTTAAAGGCCAGATACACTGAAGACTTCTTACTATGTCTTACTGTTGGAGACAGTTGGTAAAGTGCAGGTTGCGTTTGGCGCCGTACCTCGAAGCCCTGCAGCCGACCCACGTTCATCATGTCATTACAACGCTTAGGAACAAAACACATCACCTCCACAGCTTTCTGGAACCGAGAGAGCGAGAGAGAGAGAGAGAGAGAGAGAGAGAGAGAGAGAAAGAGAAAGTGAGTGAGTGAGAGTGAAAGGGAAAGCCACTGTTGAAATATGTGAAAACAGATCTTAGCAAGAGCATTAACTAAGAATTACTGTATTCCTGAGAGGCTCCTGCCTGAGTGTTAGCTCTGCAGCAGACAGAGTACACAGAGTTCTGTGTGTGAACTCGGCCTGGCGCCTGGGAGAGAATTACACCATGTCCCAGTAACGGGATATTCCTCACCATTGCTTTTTCCTCCTTATTTTTTCAGCTTGAAATAAAACTACTGGATAATGATGAGTTCAGTTTCAGAGATGATTCATACCTCCAGCTCCTTCGTGTCCATCCCAGCCTTGGTGTAGTACTTCAGGAAATCCTGTCAAGAAAAAAGCACATCCTTATCTATCAGAAATCCTGTTTACATTTTGTATGTCCAAAAGTCAGTGAATTGGTAAAATAAGCTGCTTTTTACTGCAGCCATAACTGTCTCATACTTTCAACTGTGCACATATGACGGGATGCTATGCCACACACAATCTCAAGGTCACCATGTTCAAAGCTATTTGTCGGCTCGAGGGGTTGAGCCTTGGAGTGATGGAACACCATCCAGTTACATTTGGCTAAACTGGAGTGATGTGTATGGTCCAGAAATAATCAACCAACATAAGCTAAAACCTTTAAAAAATTCTTTAATTATCATCTTAATCTATTTCATGTCATTTTAAAGTAAAAACAGGTCTGCTTATATGTCCTCTGACACTCCACAATACATCTAGAAAAATAGATAAAAATATGTATCCTATCTAAAATTAATATTAGCTGTCTGAATTTTGTCCATTTGATGCTAAACTTAACATCAGAAACTTAAACAGGTCTGACAATGTCGCTATTCTCCTTTAGGCAAATACAGTCAATCACACAGTCAATCACCCAAAGTTTGGTTATATTTCATGCTAAGTTCTGTTTATCTGTGTGTCGCCCAAACGGTAAACCTGCTGTATGAATGAAAGCTAGCTAGCTAACACGCTATATTTGCAGTCATCTATATAAAGGAAAACCTGATAACTCAAAGCACAGGAATTTCAGTCAGTGCAGTAATTAGACTGAAATACTGCTGTCATAACCTGACACGTTTAGCATTAGCACTGCAGCTAACTCTTAAAATGCACAATGTTAGTTCCAGATGCAGCCACAGTCCCCGAGGAAGAAAGAGCAGACAACTCTTCTCAGTGTGTCTCTTTATGCTTGATGAGGAGTCTGTCAGTACATCTGGGGTTGTTATACCCACATCAGTTTGCCTTGCTGTGATTTAGCCCCCCTTGCCTCCAAAGCTTCTGCTGACAACTGCCATTTTAAGCCCCTGGTGGAAAAGTCCAGTCAAAGCTATATCCAGTATGTGTCTAGGCTTTTATCCATATGAAACAGGTTGAGGGATACTAAGCTAGGCTTCGGTAATATGAGAAGAATTACAGGTTGGTAGAGTTTAGCAGCTCAGATAAAAATAAATAAATAAAAATTAAAACAGTATCAAATGGACTGAGTTGTTTTTTCTTTCAGCGTTTATGAGAGAATTACCAAGAGATTTGGTAACAAAGAGCTAAACTTAGCACTGTATTTCCCTGCTAATGATCCGTTTAACTCTGCTGTCTTTGTCTAAGGAAGCTAATTAAACTCATTCATTTAAAGGAAGGGGTGGTTGGCTGCCTGCTGCCTGTTCCTCTGGGTGTGTAGAACGGTCCATTTTCTTCCCCAGAACTCATACAGCCAATAAGGCTGTCTGCTAGCTGGCATGAGAGAATTGGGCAGTTAGTGTTCCCATGCCCTGAAACATCTAAACTTCAGGTATTTTTCGGATATTAGCCTACTCTCTCAGAAAATTACTGTACAGGCACATTATTGCTACAGTGTAAATGTACCTTTAAAGTCCAGTTGTGTTCCCTAAAAGTACAATACATACTCTTCTCCAGAAGGAGGGGTGAATATTTGTGATATTTAATTATATAACAGTGTAAAATAAGCCCTGGGGATTAAATGATGAGTATGAAATCAACACAATTTTAAAATCTACATTTAATATAGAATATGGTACAATTATGTCCCCTAACTGAATGTACTGAATATGTACCACAACACAGTGGCAGCAAAATGTACCACTACAGCTCTGGGGTCAGTACCACCCCATCAAAGTCACTCTGGATACGTGGGTCTGCAATATGCCACAAATGTAAATGTAACACAAACAAACATAAATGTACAGTGAGGAAAATAAAGCTCTGAAGTGAGTTAATGTGGCTTTATATCAGTGTATCATTTTATCACCGTTGAATGTTTTGTCTCACCTTCAGCAGCAGCTGGTACTTCATGATTCTCTGCACAGGTTTGATGAGGAGATCGTTGAGTTGCAACCTGTGACCGAGCTGCTGTTTCAACTCCTACACACACACGCACACACACACACACACACACACACACACACACACACACACACACACACAGGTATCATTCAGTGACATTTATAGTACCCATTACAGTAAATTTCAAAGAATACCACCTTATTCCAGTTTTTCAAAGAGTCATATATTTGCTTTCGGATTCAGAAAATATTCCCAACCCCCAGTGGCAATAAAATTCTAGTGCTGAGACAAACACATTAACGGCACTTAAAGCTGACAACTGCACATCCCATCATTTCCTCTGTTCCTAGAATTGATAGGGTCTGGCCTTGTCTGCCGGGGGTGATTAATTTAGGAAACTTTATTGGATTTAACCCTATAATGTCTGGAATAAATAAATATTTTGAATATATTCCGTTACTATTTTGGAGATACATGTTTATGATGACACTTAACTGATGACACTTACTTCAAAATAGGTTTCGATGTATTCCGACACTATGTGCTCTGACTTGGGCTTGTTTTGACAGTACACCACATACATGTGAAGACGCCTCTCCTGAGAAATAAACAGAGCGCAAGAACATTAGTTCTCATAATATTTATTTATTATTATTTACTATAGAAGAGAGAGAGAAGTTTTCGTTGTATATATGATCCAGCAATGATATGAATGAGACCATTAAAAATGAGAGCTTCTGTGTCCTGCAGTGTGTGTAGAACTCTTTTGGGACGGTTGTTGAAACTGACAATGTGGCACCTGCAGTTCCAACTACAATATTTTTCACCTGCTGCTACTGTTTTGCACATTTAATATGATTAGAAACAGGTGGTCACCAGACTTATAAAAGTGAACAAAAACACACTGCGATCAGATATACCGTCATGAGAAGAGCACTTTCTAGCCTGTCAGGTTTGGTAGGCGGAGCTAAATGAATGAGCACTATAGGACAAAGTGGACAATAGTGTTTTAATGTGCAATATAAAGAAAGACAACTGTCCAAACAGTAAATATGACACCGACTTTGAGGTGACACAGACTTTCTCTCTTATAAATAAATGCACCTGTTATGGACATGTGACATGGAGAGAGAGAGAGAGAGAGAGAGAGAGAGAGAGAGAGAGAGAGCCTACAGCCATCTGCTGGAGGAGCTGCAATTTGTTTTGAAATGAGCCTGTTGTGTTTAAAACAGTCTCTCTTTGCAGTGAGAGCATTGCACTGTGACTAAGAGGATAGAAGGAGAGGAAGAGGGAGAGAGATTAAGAAAGTGTGCAGAGATTGAGAGTTGGAGAGCAACAGAGAGAAAAAGAAATGTGGACAAATGTAACAATGTAAGGAAGAGGTACAGAAGGCATGTGAGAAAGAAAGAGAAGGAAAGAGTGACAGAAAGAGAGCAAGAGGGATAGACAAAGGAAGTGTGCCAAACAAAAAAGTAATGACAGAAGGAAAGTAAACAATTGAAAGACATTGATGGAATAAAAGATGAGTGAGATAGGGAAGAAAGAGCGAGTGTGTGAGAGAGAGAAAGAAAGAGAGAGAGAGAGAGAAAGAGTGAGAGAGAGAGAGAAAGAGAGAGAGACTGCATTACTAATTGAGCTCTGATACTGTAGTATGAGTATGAGGTCATGTATAATTTAGGCAGTTTATCCAGAATGTAACCAGACACTAGGGCGAGCTTTATTATACTATTACTGCAGCCAGGTACGGGGAGACAACACCTGGAATGATAACACACACACACACACACACACATACAATGTGTTGCCTGGAGACAATTCAGCAGGTTGGAAGGGAAGGTGACTTCTCAGCGCAGTCATGAATTTTCCATTGCAGGTCTGTTTATTTGTTTACATGTTGAAAGGGGAGTTCAACCCTACTGTCATCTTCAGACTCAATCTGCAGGATGTGCTTCCAGTGTGTTATGAATGTTCAAAGGACAATTTACACAAAACTCATAGTTAAAGTCATAGATTAAACCCCTAAAACTCATCTCTGATTTTCAAAATTAAAACACATCCAGCAGAACATTCAAACACTTCCCTAGCCACAACTCTACGTCTTTACCTTCATTCTGTAAACATGGATCTTTAAATACACAATCAGTCCATGCCTCTACCTACAACCCCTGTGTGACTCGCCTACAGCTCAAAAGCCCCGCCCCACAAGTGAACATGATTGGTTCCTTAGGTATTTGACGTGCAAAACTCTTGCCGTATAAACTCACGAGTCTCAGACATTGTCTGGAACATTGCAGCTTCAAAGTGGGAATTCTCAGCAATGGTGTTATCCCTGGATTATCCCTGAAGAGAGTTTTAATTGAGAGTAAAGATACCCTTAATAAAAGTCACTCCGGGTGACTGTCTGTGAGGAGCGTTGTGTGTTCTCTCTGTGTCTGCGTGGATTTCCTCCAGGTGACTATCTGTGTGGAGTGTGGTGTGTTCTCTCTGTGTCTCCGTGGGTTTCTTCTGGGTGATTGTCTGTGAGGAGTGTGGTGTGTTCTCTCTGTGTCTGCGTGGATTTCCTCCGGGTGACTGTCTGTGAGGGGCGTTGTGTGTTCTCTCTGTGTCTGCGTGGGTTTCCTCCGGGTGACTGTCTGTGTGGAGTGTTGTGTGTTCTCCCTGTGTCTGCGTAGGTTTCCTCCGGGTGACTGTCTGTGAGGAGTGTGGTGTGTTCTCCCTGTGTCTGCATGGATTTCCTTTCAGGTGACTGTCTGTGAGGAGTGTGGTGTGTTCTCCCTGTGTCCGTGCGGGTCTCCTCCGGGTGCTCCAGTTTCCTCCCACGGCTCAAAAATACATGTTTGTAGGTGGATTGGCAACTCTAAAGTGTCCGTAGGTGTGTGTGTGTGTGTGTGTGTGTGTGTGTGTGTGTGTGTGTGTGTGTGTGTGTGTTTGTGTGTCGCCCTGTGAAGGACAGGCGCCCCCTCCAGGGTGTGTTCCTTGGAGTCCAGGTAGGCTCTGGACCCACCGCGACCCTGAACTGGATAAGAATGAGTGAATGAATGAATATGATGTAGTGCATTATATACTTTATTTTTAATGAAATGACAAAGTTGCCATAATATACCAACTGAATTACAATTAAACAAAAACACTTTAAATCTTATTTCTACACTTAATACTTACTGCAATAAACTGCATAAAAAGACCAACATTTCTGGAAGTGAGAGGAGGAATGATGGGGCAGGTATAGACTAAAAACTTTTGTTCCCCTCCACACACTGTATGTTTTTCATTACGGCTGGACATCCCAGTCTACTTGTTTTCACAGTTTGACACCGCTCTTAGGCTTTTGTTACGAGTTTCTTTATTCCCCTCAAGCCTTTTTAAGTTAATTACCCAGAGGGCTCAGTTTTTATTAAAATAGAGAGGGCAGCTCAAGCCCCACATACAACCACACTGTAACCAGAGCCACTCACATTTAAGACTTTAATTAAACACCAGAAATAGCACAGCACATGCAGGTAATCAAGACATTAACACCAGTGTAATTCTATTTACAGTGTTTATGTCTACACTGAGCCCACCCCCAACAAACAAGCTCCGGCATGTCGGCCATTAGAGAAGTACTGCTCACATCCTGAGCTCCAGAAATAGTTGGGCTTTGTGCATGAAGTGCTGCTATCAAAGAGCTTTGCCTGTGTTTATTATTCCACCTCTTATTCCTGCCTGCTTTTTTGGGCCTGTTTTTTCCTTTGGGCTTCCTCACCCCACGAGTCGTCGTGAGCTAGAGGAACTGGGTGCTCTCTCTCTCTCTCTCTCTCTCTCTCTCTCTCTCTCTCTCTCTCTCTCTCACACACACACACACACACACATTACATAGAATGTGATGAATATCTAGACCACACGCATATCCAGACACTCAAGATGCAGGTTTGTTTTGATGTGGCAGGACTATATATGACTATATGTCTATATATCAACTCTATAAGGCCTAAAGTTCCTCATCCAAAATTTCTCCCGAAATCAAGCTTATTAAGAGAGTGTTGGCCCCACTATGGTAACAGCTTTTGATCTTCTAGGAAGCCTTTACACTAAATATTACAACATCTGATTGTATTCAGCCACATCTTTAGTGAGAGAGGTACTGATTTTGGATGATTAGTACTAACTCGACTCAAGAATATTAGCTGGAGCTGCATCGGTCAAGAGAACACAGTTCCACTGCCTAACAGCCCGATGCTCTGGAGACTACGACGGAGGTTTAGGGCCACAGCGGTAAAAAAAAAAAAAAAACAAGATTCTGAGAAAAAAAGTCGGAATAATTCTGAGAAAAAAAGTCGGAATAATTCTGAGAAAAAAAGTCAGAATAATTCTGAGAAAAAATCTCAGAATAATTCGCTGCGTATAATGGAGCAGACACAGTGTAAAAGTGTAGAACTCCGGCGCCCACGAGGCTCCATCGTGTTACGGCTCTGACTCGTACAAAAAACTAAAGCCTTTATGCATCTCAGTCAGGGGCTGCGTCATGTCGTGTGAATACGTTTAATAAATAATTCATGCATAAGGCTTTAGTTTTTTGTACGAGTCCAAGCCGTAACGCGATGGAGCTTCGTGGGCGCCGGAGTTCTACTCGTTCTGTATCCATCACTTTCGTGATCATTAATTGTATCGTGAAACTACATGCCCTGGGTTCGTGCACTGATTCAGGGTTTAAACACTAATCACACTGTGGCCCTGATGTGGAAGGGAAGAGTGTTTATTCCTGAAATCTATACCATAGCAGGACTTAAGCAACACATTGCATTCCACAGTTACACTGTGTCTGCTCCATTATACGCAGCGAATAATTCCGAGAAAAAAGTCGGAATAATTCTGAGAAAAAAGTCGGAATAATTCTGAGAAAAAAAGTCGGAATAATTCTGAGAATAAAAGTCGGAATAATTCTGAGAAAAAAAGTCGGAATAATTCTGAGAAAAAAAGTCGGAATAATTCTGAGAATAAAAGTCGGAATAATTCTGAGAAAAAAAGTCGGAATAATTCTGAGAAAAAAAGTCGGAATAATTCTGAGAATAAAAGTCGGAATAATTCTGAGAAAAAAAGTCGGAATAATTCTGAGAATAAAAGTCGGAATAATTCTGAGAAAAAAAGTCGGAATAATTCTGAGAATAAAAGTCGGAATAATTCTGAGAAAAAAAGTCGGAATAATTCTGAGAATAAAAGTCGGAATAATTCTGAGAAAAAAAGTCGGAATAATTCTGAGAAAAAATCTCGGAATTATTCGCTGCGTATAATGGAGCAGACACAGTGTAACTGTGGAATGCAATGTGTTGCTTAAGTCCTGCTATGGTATAGATTTCAGGAATAAACACTCTTCCCTTCCACATCAGGGCCACAGTGTGATTAGTGTTTAAACCCTGAATCAGTGCACGAACCCAGGGCATGTAGTTTCACGATACAATTAATGATCACGAAAGTGATGGATACAGAACGAGTAGAACTCCGGCGCCCACGAAGCTCCATCGCGTTACGGCTCGGACTCGTACAAAAAACTAAAGCCTTATGCATGAATTATTTATTAAACGCATTCACAGACATGACGCAGCCCCTGACTGAGATGCATAAAGGCTTTAGTTTTTTGTACGAGTCCGAGCCGTAACACGATGGAGCCTCGTGGGCGCCGGAGTTCTACACTTTTACACTGTGTCTGCTCCATTATACGCAGCGAATTATTCTGAGATTTTTTCTCAGAATTATTCTGACTTTTTTTCTCAGAATTATTCCGACTTTTTTTCTCAGAATTATTCCGACTTTTTTTCTCAGAATTATTCCGACTTTAATCTCGGAATCTTGTTTTTTTTTTTTTTTTTTTACCGCTGTGGCCCTAAACCTCCGTCGTAGGAGACCTCAGTGATCGCAAAGGGTGGGCTTTAAAGTAGCTTAATTCACTCAGTTTAAGGGGTGGTTTATATGCTATTTCTGAGGAGATTAGAAGACACTCCACTTGCATAAACAACAGAGAAGTCTAAGGAAAACAGATTAAAAACAAGTCTCTCTCACACACACACACACACACACACACACACACAGGCAGAGCTCCTGTTTCCATGTTTGAAGCTGCGCTGTAGCGTTAATTTTCTCTATTAAAGCTTGTGTCAGATGCTAAAGCTCTCCCTGAAACTTCTACTAAGCAAATTAAGAGACTAATTCAAAATCACCAAAACTACACTGAGATATTATAATAAAGTAAAAAAAGAAATTTCATCTCGCCAGTTTGTCATGAATATTTATCTCCACATCTCCACTTTTATCATTCATTCATTCATTATCTGTAAGCGCTTGTCCAGTTCAGGGTCGGGGTGGGTCTAGAGCTTACCCAGAATCACTGGGTGCAAGGCAGGAACACACCCTGGAGGGGGCGCCAGTTCTTCACAGGGTGACACACACTCACACAATCACTCCTACGGACACTTTTGAGTCGCCAATCCACCTACCAACGTGTGTTTTTGGACTGTGGGAGGAAACCGGGGCACCCGGAGGAAACCCACGCAGACACAGGGAGAACACACCAACTCCTCACAGACAGTCACCAGGAGGAGACCCACGCAGACTCAGGGAGAACACACCATACTCCTCACAGACAGTCACCCGGAGGAAACCCATGCAGACACAGGGAGAACACACCACACTCCTCACAGACAGTCACCCGGAGGAAACCAACGCAGACACAGGGAGAACACACCATACTCCTCACAGACAGTCACCCGGAGGAAACCCATGCAGACACAGGGAGAACACACCACACTCCTCACAGACAGTCACCCGGAGGAAACCAATGCAGACACAGGGAGAACACACTGTGTGACTGCGACACCACCTGCTGCACCACCGTGCCACCCAAATATAATATTATATCTGTTATATTACAACTATTATAACTGTTGGGTTTACATTTTTAAAGCAACACCACTAATATAAGTATAATTCCGTTGTGTTGATCTTACAGTGATCCACCTACCAGTGATGTGGGACTAAGACAGAGGGACAGCAAAACAGATAAACAAACAGAGTAAATAGATGAACAGATAGATAAACAGACAGGAAATATATGGTCATACGTGTTTTATGAAAAGCTGGGCCAATCTCTCTGGCTTTGCCACACACTTCTCCAGCTCACCCAGGAAATAACTAGAGAGAGAGAGAGAGAGAGAGAGAGAGAGAGAGAGAAAGAGAGAGAGAGAGAGAGAATTTGTATATAGAGCATATTGTCCAATTACCCCATTCATTAACATATTAAAGCAACACGAGGTAGAACTTTTACTTTATAATTACACTGAGCTGTAATAGGGAGAATAGGCTCAGCACTGCAGAAACTGCACTCTGTAAATTTTGGAGGTGGGCAGGAGGACCACACCCCTCTCCCCTTGATTTTGGGACAGTGCTGAAAAAGTGAATTACACTTTGCAACTGTTGGGGGTGCCCACGAGCAAAAAAAACAAAACAAAAAACAATCTTACCTAGTGTTGCTTTAACATTGAAGTGTGCCCAACATGATTACATTTTTATATTTTTAAAGTTTTAAAGAGATATGGGTGTGTATACGATAACACTCACTCTTTATGCCAGTCGTAGATTTGGTGGATGTTGCCAAACACTATTTTATCTTTTCCGTTCATGTCGTCCGGGACTCCTTTAGCGTTCATAGTGGCCATGTATCCCTGCAGAAGAGTCCAGAGAACAGTCAACACAGCTCATATAACACATCTCATCATCCCAGTCACACATACGCCAAGAAAACATTTACATTTCTTCAGATGGTTCCCCAACACAGACATCGAGCATTCCCTGCAATACAAGCTGTCAACAAAATGGCACTGATTTAAATTTGACATGTTACAAATGCTGCGGCTCGCCTCAGTTCAAATAGTGCATCATAGGAGAAGACTGAAACAAATCTCTTCCTCATCTGCTCCAAGATGTTTCTGGACTCACCCCAGTTCTCGTCATGTCTTTAATGCAGTGGAGAAACACTAAAACCACGACCTGGAATAAGGCTGTACATATTTTTAAGCATCTACCCTTTACCCTCTGACTTCTTAATACATCCACTGAAATGTAAACTCCAAATTTAAAAAATGAAGAACATACTTTGAATTTTTACTTGGTTTATTGACATAAAAACACAAATACACTGGTTTAAAACCTGTGGATATCTGCTTATCCAATATGTTTCATGGAATGAAGGGTATAACTAGGTACTTTATTGTCCTCTGCTTCAGTAACAGCTTCTATTCGTTGATGTGCATTCATTGATGGAACATTTCTGTAAGGATCTGATGGTGCTCAGTCATGTGAACATTAACGAGGTTTGGTGCCTATTAGAGCTGTAATTGATCATTATTTTGGCAGTCCACTATGTTGACTACTTTTTTTATTTGTCAACAAGTAAAGAATATACACAGATATTTAAGTCGGAATGGGGACGTGAGCTGCTGCATGTTTTAAAGCAAAATGGGGCAGTGAGATTGTAACTGGAACCTTTTCTAAAAAGACCTGCATGAACTGTAGATGGAGGGCAGGAAGTGATTTTATACACAGGGAACTCTCTCAAACGCTTTCGTAAAGCCTGTGATGTGCATTGTATACAGTCCTTAAAATAATTTGAACTGATAAATCATGAAGATCTTATATCACACATCAAATGCTGTTCATGAGGGAGAAAAAAAAGCAAGCGTTTGACTGAAAAAAGCTCACGAGCCTCAGTTTGTGGTCAGGATGAGTTCCATTTCCTGACCAGAAGCTTCTCGCTCAAATTTTGTTGTTTCTTATAGATGTTGTTTTAAATCTCTCACAAGGAACGGTCATAGCACCGACAAAACTGTGTAAAACACAGTACTCGCTTCTCACAACCACATGATTCTGAAGTCATTGCCAGATCCCATTCCAGATGAAATGCTGCATCAGGCTCCAGTATGTACCTGCCATGCCATTTAAGGTGGAACTGGAAAGCTAACCTGATTGTATGGTCTATATGGAGTATTTTATTTTGCACAGTTCTGTAGGCGTCCACTGGTGATGGACATAAAACCTAACATTACCTTAAGTAAACAACCGTAAAATTAATGACACTTTGCAGCACTGAATGATTTTGTTGCTCAGTTAATCTACAGAAACGTAAACGTGAACCACATGTCATTGAGGAGCACTTTGGTCCTGAGGTTGACCCCATTATTTTTTAAAATAAAGGTGTTATTGTGTTGAAGGATCTGAAGAAGACTTCTATTACTGCCTGCAGCTAATCTTACAGTTCAGTTTAAAAAAATCACTCTCTAGAACATAAACATTGCTTCCAACATATCTAGTGATTTTCTGTTTCTACATTTCTCGTATAATATCGTGTTAACCAACGCTAAACAGGATCCTCGCCTCAGTCCCCTTCATTCTGTTCATTTCAGTCCTCATACGTGCCCCAGCGCTGCCCCAACTGGCGGTGATCATTGGTCCAAATCAACCGCAAAATCTAAGAAGGAACACCGTATGCTTTGAATTCACAAAGACTTCACGTCAAAACTTTCCCTTGTATAGCGCTAGGAGCTCGGGAATGTTGCGTTGCAATTACGTAAGAAAAGAAGACTTCCTTACAGTGGCGCAGAGAGCGAGTGAATACGGAGCTCTGCCATTGTGTCAGGAGAGTTTCATCGGTGCAGCGCTTCTCCTGAGACTGTAAGTGGTTTTAAAGACAAAATGTGAAGTCATTTTACATGTTTACGGTGGTTTAAAAAGCCAAGTGTGGCAGGGCGCCGTGCTCCAGGTTTAAAAGGGCAGGGCGTGTTTGGGACAGCGAAAGTTTGAGTCTAAACGGCCGATCGGTGCTTCAGCCAAAGGGATTTAATGACACATCAACATTGAAATTTCAAATCAACAAATTTTTAAAATCAATGATGAATTTTTATAATAAAATTTTTATAATCACTCCGGTTTCCTCCCACAGTCCAAAAACACACGTTTGTAGGTGGATTGGCGACTCAAAAGTGTCCATAGGTGTAAGTGTGTGTGTGTGTGTGTGTGTTGCCCTGTGAAGGACTGGAGCCCCCTCCAGGGGGCCCAAGAAAAAATTTAGCCGTTGATTCAAGGTTGAAATGACGTAATGACTGCCGTCTAATCAACGTTCTCTTAAGGTTGAAAATGAAAGTTGAAAAGACGTCCAAACACAGACATTGAAAAGACGACTATTAGACGTATTTTGGACGTCCATTGACGTTAATAATTGGTCCCGAAATAAATTACTTGTATAAAACGCGTTTTGGACGTCCACTGACGTTATCGAATGGTCACCACTTGATAACTAACTTAAGATGGATTTTGGACGTCCATTGGCATTTAAAATATGTCCTTGACGGACAGACTACTTTTAGACCTATTTTGAACGTCCAGGGACGTTCCTTGTTTACTGGGTGTGTTCCCACTTTGCGCCCAGTGATTCCAGGTAGGCTCTGGACCCACCACGACCCTGAACTGGATAAGGGTTACAGATAATGAATGAATGAATTAACTTTTATAATCACTGCAGCCCTAGTGCTGAAGATAAAAAAAGCCACTACAACACATCCCTTTGGCACTGACTGTCGCTCCATCACTTCCAAAAATACAGTTCTACTGCTTCTCAGCTAGTGCTGGGTAGGCTTTATACCCCTCTGGACACCACTGGGCAATGAGCATGGTTACCTCAAAATCATGTGCTGCTGTTGTCTCATTTTATTCTATGATTTCCTGTCAGATAGAGTGCAACCAAGAATAATCCCATTTGCAGGATATGGAGAATAATCCCATTTGCAGGATATGGAAACTAAAAGATGTTTTTATTTATATTTTTTTCCAGTGCAACTGGGACTCTGTAGCTCACCTCCACGATGAGTCCCAGGTCGACGACATACAGTTTCTCTGTTTCAATCAGCTCTTTCAGCACATACCTACAGTGAGAGGAGGAGAGGTGTTTGATGTGAAAATAATGCTGCCAGCTTCGCTTTTCAGTGAGGGGAGATAAGAGTGTTATGGATGTAGCATGCAGAACATTTCAATTAGGCTCTTAACACACAATGTGGCAAATATTTATGGAAGAGAGAAGGCCTTATTTAACCACAGAGTTCAAACAGGGACAAGGCTGTGGAACGTTTTACTGCATTCAGGTTCCATATTAGGGCTGCATCTTGTGGGCTGAGTTATCTTATGTTTATTCTGACAGTTAATGGTCATTGATGATCAGTGTAATCTAGTCATCTGTGATTGTAAAAGGGCAAACATCAAGATCAGACATGAAGTAATAAATTGAAAAGTATGGGGTTTAAACGAATAACGGAGAGGGGCTTTAATCATGATTGCCCCTTTTTAATAGGCATTTATGCACACGTACATGCTCTTCTCTAAGGCACTCCTCCTCTCCTCCTCGCCGTCTATGGTGGCAGATGATTGGCTGGAGGTGTCATCCACCAGCACTGAGCCACTGTCTTCCAGCTGCAGGTTGGAGAATTGGGTGTTCTGTGGAGACAGAGAGAAAACAAAGTGATGAAACTGTTATGAAATGCATTAGAGAGCGAGAGAGAGAGAGATGTGAGCTCCTGTTGTCTTGCTGTAATGGAGCAGGTTGCCTAGGTGACGGCAGAGGAGCGTTCAGGCTTCCGTTGGTGACAGTGACTGAATGATAAGAGGCATTCAGTGTTTCCCAATAATTATGACACCATGAGAGAGGGCGAGAGAGAGAGAGAGAGAGAGAGAGAGAGAGAGAGAGAGAGAGAGAGAGAGAGAGAGAAATAAAGTGGGAAGTAGGGGAACAAGCAAGAGATGGATGAAGAGAGTGAGAGAGACAGCACTGGAAGGAGGGAGAGAGTGGGAGACAAAGGGAAATAAGCACAAAAAAAGATGTCAGAAAGCCTCTTGTGAGCAAGCCAAAGGTGACAGTGGCAAGGAAGAAACTCTGGGAGAAACCAAGACTATAATGGGGACCCATCCTCCAGAAATAAACAGTAGGCTTCCTAACCAGTGTTTCACACGCCAGTTCCAGGGGGTCTTTATACCCACCCCCAGCCATCTCTCAGCATTGGGCTAACTTATAGCCAGAGTGTTTCAGTATGTTTTATGGTTCTGTGAATGTTATACAAGCTTGTGTTCACAGGTCCACAGAAGGTGCACCCTGATGCACCTCCATACAACGAGTGTCTACATATTTCTGGATATGAATCATATTTAACCCTAGGCATTTAAGGTAAGTGGATACAGCCCCAACTACTGCCTTAAACTGTAGTATTCTGAAAGTTCTGTGTGTACTGTTTTTAGGCCATTGTTCGTGTTCCTGAAGATGACTGTCCATGTTGCTGGGTGGTGTAATGTGCTGATAGTGTGGAAGTACACGGAAGTTCCTGTCTTTGTTGTTAACACATTTTTCAAAGTTAGCCTCAGGAATCAGTTAATTTCCCTCAAAACGGTGAAGAGAGAGGAATATAAATGTGACGTCAGTCTGGTAATAAGGATAATATGAGCAGAGCTGGGAGAGAAGCATTACTCAAGAATCAAAAGACTAAGCCAACCAACTGCAGAAAGTCCTTTAATCAGTCGCTAAAGCTGCCGTTCCTCTGCAGCCCTTCCAGTTTTCATCACCTCTTCCCATCCGGAATGTCTCACACCTACTGCCAGAAAGGTTTGCTCATGCCAGCTTACAGAATAATATCCAAAAGAAGCTAGACACCCCTTAAAATGAAAGGATTCAGCAGTTTCACACACCCCTACTGCTGATACAGGTTATAAACTGCACACACAGCCATTTAATCTCCTTGGAAAAAGAGCTGGCGATGGAATGGCAGTAGAACTGGAACGTTAGATCATCATGCATAAGGCCAAGTGTTGGCAGGTATGGTATAAAAGCCCATACTGGACTGGGGAGCAATGAAGCAAAACTGACCTGTCTGTGCTCCAACCATGACTGCGCTCTTTCACAGTTGGAAAAGATTTATTTACAGAGCTGTTACAACTAACTGTGAGGTTCACTATCAAGATTCCAGTTTGAAACACATCTGCCATGGGGCGCTATTCAGGTTCCTCAATCATTTTCAACACCTTTGAAAAAGCACGCCCAGATAGCAATGAATGTTTGGACCAAATGTGGCCCACATCTACAGTTCTCTTATGGCTCTCAATTGGTCCTGAATGACATTGACTCAGGGTGAGTCTGGTTGCCTGCATTCTTTGGAGCGATGGAGCTTTGTTCAGTACCACTGGGAAATGGAGTTCCTAATTTCACAGGAGGGCGGCACAGTGGTGCAGCAGGTAGTGTTGCAGTCACACAGCTCCAGGGACCTGGAGGTTGTGGGTTCGACTCCCGCTCCGGGTGACTGTCTGTGAGGAGTTGGTGTGTTCTCCCTGTGTCCGTGTGGGTTTCCTCCGGGTGACTGTCTGTGAGGAGTTTGGTGTGTTCCCCCTGTGTCTGCGTGGGTTTCCTCCGGGTGCTCCGGTTTCCTCCCACAGTCTAAAAACACACGTTGGTAGGTGGATTGGTGACTTAAGTGTGTCCGTAGGTGTGAGTATGTGTTGCCCTGTGAAGGACTGGCGCCCCCTCCAGGGTGTGTTCCCGACTTGCGCCCAATGATTCCAAGTAGGCTCTGGACCCACCGTGACCCTGAACTGGATAAGCGCTTACAGATAATGAATGAATTTCACAGGAGGGCAAACTACCAGATAACCATTTTCTATGAAATCAGATTTGTGCCAAAAACAAATCACACAAAAGCTGGATAATTTCTGATTCCATAGTTTTCCACTGAATTGGTTTGATTTCCATTTGCACACATAATGTTGAACATTTAGGTGCATTTTTGCCCTTTTCACATATGAACTCTGGTAAAACTCTAAAGTAATTGTAGAGTGTAGAGTACCGGAGATGCCCTGGAGTGGTACTTTCACACATATCGCGTACAGCAGGAGATTTTCTTTGTCAGATGCATTCTCGCAGTGGGAAATGTTGCGTGTGCTTTAGGCATGAGGTGGCGCCTGTGCAGGAAATACTCCTGAACCTTAGCAGCTCCGTTCACATATGAGCTCACTTAGACTTCACCCAGCGTACTAGGAGACCAGCAGGATAATGTCCACATGAAGTCTGGGACAATTGCTGCAGGTGTTTGTGTTCACATACAGCTCTCCCAAGTAAACTCTGGAACATTTCTGGGTCCCCGGGCATTTGTTAAATACAATATAAACAGATTCCAGAACCCAAAAGGTTTGTTCCCAGCTGGAACCAAAGAACCGTGATGATGTCTGTGGGTGTGTCAAGGACATGAAAAAGGCACATTCACTTTTATAAAATGTTTTTTCTCTGTGCTCTTTATCTTAAACCATAACAACAAATGGCAATTGTGGAACTGTAATATGATCTTAGTAATACACATGAGGTCTGTGCTGTAATGTGAGATATTGGCACTGGTGCACTGATCTTCTGGGACTGCAGCACACCAGTGACAGGATCTCAAATTGTAGCACACCCTCTTGTTTTTTTCTTAATTAACACTCTTCAGTACCGAAGAGAGGTATAAATTGGATGTCCACATCAAGGCCAGAATATCAGTCCTCAGCATCCTCTCAAGCAACCCCCAACACTCTGCACAGGACCTGGGAGCAACAGCAGATTCCCAAACTCTGAAAATACAGAAACACTCAGGCTCTCCATTGCTGTGCTTCTGTTACTTTGAGTAAATTCAAAGCATGTCCTGGGGTGCCATGGAACTGTTTGGGGCTTTAAAGTCAAGAAAAAAATATAATGCACACAGACATTCCTGCACTGATGCTGCGATTGAGAACATAGCTCTATTCGCCATCCCCTGGGCTTCTGTCTCTCTCTCTCTCTCTCTCTCTCTCTCTCTCTCTCTGTTCATTACTGAGAACTTTTCTAGGAAAGGCCTTTGCCTTCAGCATCCTCCTCTTCAGATTTGTGCAGAGTGAAACATTTCAAATCAATTTCACTTCTCTTTACTTCACCTTACTGCCTCGGAGGGTTTTAACATGCAACTGGTGTACGATCACCATCTAAACCGACACTGTGGGTAGAAATGAGCTTCACACTGACACAGCCCGGGCAGATATCAGGTAAATACTAGACATGCATTCAGAAGGACTACAAGACTGTGGTATAGAGATGCTAAACACACTTTGCTGAGGGTGAATAGAGGCTTGAAGTACAAACAGATATGTGATTTGTGGTACACTTATGATAAATTGGGTTATTCTGTATTTCAATGCACTGCAAACAAAACCACACTAAGCATTGTTGCATTGTTGTGTGGTAGAATGTTGCACTGTGTTGTATTTTTTTGTGACACTGTTTTGCTTTGGTGGGTTCGATTCCCGCTCCGGGTGACTGTCTGTGAGGAGTTGGTGTGTTCTCCCCGTGTCAGTGTGGGTTTCCTCTGGGGGCTCCGGTTTCCTCCCACAGTCCAAAAACACACGTTGGTAGGTGGATTGGCGACTCAAAAGTGTCCGTAGGTGTGAGTGTGTGAGTGAATGTGTGTGTGTGTCTGTGTTGCCCTGTGAAGGACTGGCGCCCCCTCCGGGGTGTATTCCCGCTTGCGCCCAATGATTCCATGTAGGCTCTGGACCCACCGCGACCCTGAACTGGATAAGCGGTTACAGATAATGAATGAATGAATGAATGAATGGTTTGCTTTGATTTGTGCTGCATTGTATTCCACAAGGTAGGTTGCATTTGCTACATTGTATTATATTACGCTTCACTGTGATTCATTGGGCTGTGATGTTGGGCAGCACTAGGTTTAATTGTGCTTCCCTGTGTGTGATATTGTATCGATTTATATTACATTGGGTGTGTTTCTGTGTGTGGTACTGTGTTGTTTGGTATGGAATAGTGCTGGGGCATCCTTCACTGGGCTACATTGGATTGCATCATGCTGCAAAAACTAATTAATTTGCGCTGTCCCACCTTGATTTGAACTGTGGTATGCTGTATTGCTTTTTATTATTTATGATTATGTTATTTATGTGGTTCAGTGTGTTGCATTTACCCTTAGTTGCATTATGTTGTGTTGTGCTGTATCGTTTGGGACTGCATTGCATTATTTTCCATAGGGCTACATTGGATTGCATCATGCTACCAAGTAGTTCAATGTACAGCATTAAGCTGCACTGTCCCAAGCTGCATTGTTTATGTTGCAGTGCTTTATAATATTATTTGTGCCAATTGTAATTCAAAATCCAAAGTTCTCCTGCTCTTGTGTAATTTTGTACAAACTGTTAAACCTAAAAATGGACAGGTTTGAATATAGAAGCAGGCGAAATGAGTTTTCTCCATCGGGATGCTGGGCGTACTCTTCGTAGTTAAGTGAGGAGCTCAGTGATTAGCTCGAAAGTAGAGTCGCTGCTTCTTTGCATTGAGAGGAACCATGTTGCCACCACAACCCTGAAATGGATCAATTGGAAAAGAAGATAAACGAAGTTCCATTAAGGCGCTACAAAAGCATGTGCTCCATTATGCAAAACTATATGGCTTCACTGTATTATACCATGCCACTGTTTCACATTGCATTGAACTGTGCCATGTTGTGTGTTGCAGTGAGTGCTTCCCTACTCAGCTGACAGGTTTTTTGGCTGCTTTGATCACTTCCAGATGTGCTCTGACTTAGTCCAAAGGAGACATCCCTCTCCTTTCACGTTCCATGTTTTATTTGCAGGCCTTGTTTTTCTACCCAGAAGCCCACTTTCCCTGCTCGAACATTTTTAATAAAACACTGGGATCAGGGCTTGTTGTTCTTCCTGCAGGAAATTATGCTAAAGTTAGGTACAGTGAAGCGGAGGACATCCCCACATCGGTCCCTCGTTTCTTTTTCTGTCTGGAATGAGAAAACTCAAGAGAATTGAACCCTCAGCACTTTCCCACTTTGCTAGAGAAGGATAGCGTCAGAATGAAAGGCAAGAACTGACATAAAACACACCGGTTTAAACATTCAGAGTCCCATTTGGATCGGTGTGGGTGTGTGTGTGTGTGTGGGGGGGGGGGGGGGGGATTGCTGAAGCGATTATATATTCATTCAGGAATTTTCCATTAGCCAGCAAACAATAAACTCACGCTGGAGCTCTAGGGCCTGCAGAACAAAGGCAGGTAAAGAACTCTGAGGAATGAAGCACTTCATCAAGGACAGGACAGTGCAAAGTCCAGTATAAACACAGAGTGCACACAGAGAGCTGTGGATAGAGGCTAAAAGCAAGCGGCCTTGATTTCTGTAATTTACAAAAATAACCAGGAAATATTCATGAGGGTAGGACCCATGAGAGGCTGACCTGAATACTCTAATCTTCTCTCGCTCTCTCTCAGCTCTTCCCATCTCTGTTTCAGGGTTAATAGGTAATGGGTGAGATTTTGATATGACCCCCACGCATTTTATCCCATTTAATCTTCTTCTAAATGTACATCACTGTTCTCTTTATCTCTCCCACTCACTCACTCCCTCACAATCAAATCACACACACTACTTCTTTCCACTAAATATCATATCATTCCAGCATTAGCAGAGATGGGGCATATTATATTTTGCAAACCTGAGTCCAGTGCTTATTTATTATATTTCTGAGGACAAGGCAGACACAGTGACGTACAATTCAAGGTTTGAACCCCAAGTTTTACAAATGTAAACGTGCAAGTATGAACTTGTAAATACACTGCTCAAAAAAATAAAGGTAACACTTAAACAACACAATGTAACTCCAAGTCAATCACACTTCTGTTAAGTGTGGAAGCAACACTGATTGTGAATCAGTTGTTCACCTGCTGTTGTGCAAATGGAACAGACAACAGGTAGAAACGAGAGGCAATAAGCAAGACAATCTTTATAAAGGAGTGGTTCTGCAGGTGGTGACTCTCTGTTCTCATCCTTTCTGGTTGATGTTTTAGTCACTTTTGCATTTTGTCAGTGCTCTGACCCCTAGAGGTAGTGTGAGATGGTGTCTACAACCCACAGACGTTGCTCAGGTACTGCAGCTCATCCAGGATGGCACATCAATGCGAGCTGTTTTAAGGTTTGCTGTCTGTTAGCACAGTGTCCAGAGCATGGAAAAGATACCAGGAGACAGGCCAGTACACCAGGAGACGTGGAGGGGGCCGTAGGAGGGCAACAACCCAGCAGCAGAACTGCTACCTCCTCCTTTGTGCAAGGAGGAACAGGAGGAGTAGTGCCAGAGCCCTGCAAAATGACTTCCATCAGGTCACTAATATCCATGCTTCTGTGTAAACTGTCAGAAACAGACTCCATGAGGGTGGTATGAGGGCTTGTGCTTACAGACCAACACCGTGCAGGGCGACTGGCATTTGCCAGAGAACACCAAGTTTGGCAGAATCGCCGTTGACCCCCTGTGCTCTTCATGGATGAGAGCAGATGTGACAGATTCTGGAGACTCCATGGAGAACGTTATGTAGCCTGCAACATCCTCCAGCACAAACGGTTTGGCAGTGTCAGTAATGGTGTGGGGAAGCATTTCTTTGGAGGGCCGCACAGCCTTCCATGTGCTAGCCAGAGGTACCCTGACTGCCATTAGGTACCGGGATGAGATCCTCAGACCCACTGTGAGACCATAAGCTGGTGCAGTTGGCCCTGGGTTTGTTCTAGTGCATGACAATGCTTGGACTCATGTGGCTGAAGTGTGTCAGCAGGTCCTGCATGATGAAGGCATTGATGCTATGGACTGACCTGAATCCAATCAAACACATCTGGGACATCATGTCTCGTTCCATCCATCAACACCATGTTGCACACAGACTGTCCAGGACATCCCTCAGGAGAACATCCACCACCTCATCAGGAGCATGCCCAGGCGTTGTAGGGTGGTGAGCCTCCTTTTGAGCCTCATTTTAATTTGTCTTGAGAAATTTCCTCTGAAGTTGGATCAGCCTTTAATTTGATTTTCCACTTTTATTTTGAGTATGATTCCCAACCCAGACCTCCATGGGATAAAAAGTTTGATTTGCATTGATCATATTAATGTTAATTTGTTCTCAACGCATTCCAATATGTAATGAATGAAGTTTTACAACTGGAATATTTCATTCATTGAGATCAAGGATCTGTTATTTTAGTGTTCCTTTTCTGAGCAGTGTATATTTTGACTGCAATCAATCAAATGTGTTTTGCAAATAGTGTATTACCCCTTATAAAAAAAACTGCTGTACATTTTTAAATTGCCTTTTATTTACAATGAGATCTGAAGTGACAGCATCTTATCGGTCATGCACTCTGAAAGTGACACAGCGACCACTCACTTCGGTTCCTACTGAAGATTTGTTCTTTCCTCAAAACGAAGGAGAGACCCATAATTACTGCGTAAGGACTTGTATAAAGTTTAAGTAAAGCCTACAGTATGTTTTGTTGTTTATTACGACTGAATGTGTAAATAATATTTGCTTTGAATAGAAGTAGAGCTACTTTTTTGCTAATTTTGATAAATTACATTATGCTCAAATTGCACTTGATATTTGAGTTAACTGAAAATAATATACAGTAGGTGTACGTTTGTAATTTCAGTGATTTTTGATAATAAAATAAAGTTCTGATAAAATATATTAAAAGTCATGTCATGGTTGTGATCCTTTTGTGAATAAAGCCTGCTCTTAAAGCTGGAGCTAAAAATGCTGAAAGTAAAAAATAATAGGACTCCAGCCAAGTTCTGCATATATTAAATTACTAAAGTGATTTTGTTTATTTGATTGGATCAAGAAACTTGAAAGATTTAATGATTTATTTGATTCTGGAACTGCTGTAAGACATTTGAAGCAACTCCCAACACCCAGCTCTCAGCATTATTGAATGTGTTTAGGATTATTAAGTTTGTGGGAAGGAGGAAATGCAACCAAGATCTGATACTGAACTTTGGAGGAGAGTAGATTTATTTGAAAGCAAGTGTTTCAGGAAAGAACTGAAGCTGGAATATAGGCAAGAGTGAGCCCCTACCAAATCCATATTGCAGTTAATGTATTGTCGCTGACACTAATGCGCTTCTTGACACTTAAAAAACAAAGTTTTGTCTGGAAATAAAGAACATTTTGCATGGTACGTAATATTTATATTATACATGGGAAAAGAACCCACAAACAAGCCTGGGTGCTTTTGTCTCAAGAGTCATGCATGCTTACAGCATGCAGCCTGGCAACACACACACACGCGCATAACATTGCATTTCCCAAATCACATGATACCCACACTGAAAAGTTTAGAGGTGAGGTTAGGAGAAATATCTGCTCTAATGTCTGAGGGAACACAGGGCATGAGGGACAAATACTAGTTATCACACAGCCACACATTTATGGATTTTAATCCCAGCAGAGCTTTGCACTCAGAACCTTAAGCTATGTACAAAGACAGAGGGTCTGACCCTGCACACCACGTGCACCCTGTCATCCTCCTAGCTCATAACATAACAGCACCAGGAGAACGTATTAATGCATTAACCCTGTGTTACCTCACACACTCTCTGCAAGACTCTCTGCATACAGGGTGGTGGACCTAGATGGAAATCACTATAGTTCCTTTATTTTTCTGTGAAGTTGATCTGAGGGTCATAATTACAGTTCACCAGTCGAGCGCTCTGAGTGTCTGTGATGCTGTAGTTGATGCTGATGACAGGTCAGCGAGACTGCAATTGCTCTAAAAGACAACACCCAGTAAGTAAGAGATTTAAGATTGACGTTGAGTGACGTCTGGAGCTGTGTTTGTTTTCCCTTGGCTCGAGCTGAATTGTGCGAGATGTGTGAGCTCAGGTGGCGCGTGTGAATTGTGTTTGATCAGTGTGTGTTCTCGCTCTTGGAGTCGGCGCTATAACAGGCAGCCTGGCGACTAATGACCCATCGTTCTGTCCCATCTGGTTCTTCTCACACAGCACTCTCTCTTTCTCTCTCTCTCTCTAATACACACAAACCACATCACTCCTCCAGCAGCCTTTCTCAGACCCTTAATCATCCAAATCTATCTACCACCATTCTCAGACCCTTCATCATCTCTCTCGCTTGTCTGTCTCTGGATCCCTTGAAACTTTTTTGGACCACACCTGATCAACACAAAGCTTCCTCTTGAATGAGAAACCCAGATGTTGCCTACGATGTCTACACACATCATGGCTTAAAGGTCTATAGAGTGTTTAACTCATCGTGTCCTAAGAGAGTCTAAAAGTCATCAGTCCTTATGTCTACAGAAAGTCTAGAGATTAACAGTCATCATTCGCAGCCTTTAAATCATCTGTACAGACTGCAAGATCTCTACACATGTTTCCTACAGAGGCCACACGTAGTCATGACACTGAGGGCCATCTGGCATTTGGCATTTCATCTCTGACTGGACTGACCTGTGTATAGCCCAGTAAGGTGCAGCCCTGTAAAGAATCAGATTGGAGACTGTGAGACTGTGGGACACCTGGAACATCTTCAGAGGACGGCAGGCCATCTCTCCACTCCTGCACACACACACACACACACACACACACACAAAAAGGTCAGACATGTCATATCATCCGTTCTTTGAAACAAATATATCTCCATATTTTTCCAGTTTTTGTTTGTAGAACAAAGCAGTTAAGATTTATATTTTATTTTTTAAAATATGAATTAATCTTTTTTAAAAATGAATCTTTTTATATTAAATATTAAAAATATTATTTTAACCATAAAAAAGGGGCAAGCGGTATTATTTTTACATTTTTTTCTATAAAGTGCAACTCACATCAGAAGAACAATCAAATTG
The DNA here is from genome assembly GCF_029633855.1 of Hoplias malabaricus. NCBI lineage: Eukaryota > Metazoa > Chordata > Actinopteri > Characiformes > Erythrinidae > Hoplias > Hoplias malabaricus. The sequence continues at coordinate 52,186,713 of NC_089804.1, forward strand.
CTTTGTTTGTCAGTTGTTGATCAGTTTATGCTCCACAGAGTGGGTCTCCCACATGGGGTGTGGTCATGTATGAAACAGTAAATCTTAGGTGACAATTGTCATTATACATTCATTCATTCATTGTCTTTAACCGCTTGTCCAATTCAAGGTCGGAATCACTGGGCGAAAGGGAACACACCCTGGAGGGGGCGCCAGTCCTTCACAGGGCAACACACTCTCACACCTATGGACAAATTTGAGTGACCAATCCACCTACCAAATGTGTGTATTTGGAACGTGGGAAGAACCGGAGTACACGGAGAGAACACACCAAACTCCTCACAGAAAGTCACCTGGAGCGGGACTTGAACCCACAACCTCCAGGTCCCTGAAACACCTGGTTGTAGACCACAATAATTTATGAGTATGATGTAGGGCCTCCTTTTGCGGCTAATACAGCGTCAATTCGTCTTGGGAATGACATATACAAGTCCTGCACAGTGGTCAGAGGGATTTGAAGCCATTCTTCTTGCAGGATAGTGGCCAGGTCTCTACGTGATGCTGGTGGAGGAAAACGTTTCCTGACTCGCTCCTCCAAAACACCCCAAAGTGGCTCAATAATATTTAGATCTGGTGACTGTGCAGGCCATGGGAGATGTTCAACTTCACTTTCATGTTCATCAAACCAATCTTTCACCAGTCTTGCTGTGTGTATTGGTGCGTTGTCGTCCTGATACACGGCACCACCTTCAGGACACAATGTTTGAACCATTGGATGCACATGGTCTTACTGGTGCAATGTGCAATTAATGAAGATTGGCCACCAGACTGCTCCAGTTTAGCCATGAAACCTCCCACACTACAATGACAGGTGTTTCAGTTTCATTGTCTAACCCCTGTATTCAGGGCAGCTGGTGTCAGTGTAGTGGTTGTTGTATAACATGGAGAAAACAGCTGTTCCTGATTGTTCTTTTAATATACATTAAAACAAATTTCTTTTTCTTTAAAGGAGCCATTTTGGACTTACTTTTTTGTTTGTTTGTTTATTTTGGGCAGGAGAGCATCAGTTATCACAGCACAGTATACATCTACCATGTGGTAAAGTTTTCCAGAGATAAAATGTTTACAGACTTTTCTTACAGACAGTACACAGCAGGGTACATGAACAGAGTCCTTGATGCCTAACAATCAGTGATCAGTGCGGTCAATGAGACAGATGAACACTGCAGGGCAGTGCTGTGGATCAGATGCTATCTCAGTGTGGGCTGACTCTCACTGCCCTTATGAGACACTGTGTGAGACAGCTGGCTGAGGACTGTGGCACTTGTCCAGATGTGGTTTGTGTACTTTTCTCAGTGTGTGAAGGTCAGACAGAGCTGAAGGTGTTTGGACACGACTCCATCTCCCAGCATCTTCCCTCACTACCTGGGTCTCTCAGAGTGAACCTTCCGAATGATCTAATACAATAGGGTAAATTAATATAGTTTACCATAAGGCTGAAGTATATCAGACTATTATTTAGAGTAAACAGATATGACACTAGCCATTTCTTAATTTTAGGCCTTCCCTTTGTTTTCAAGTATTATCTTCCATCCATCCATTATCTGTAAGCGCTTATCCAATTCAGGGTCACGGTGGGTCCAGAGCCTACCTGGAATCATTGGGCACAAGGTGGGAATACACCCTGGAGGGGGCGCCAGTCCTTCACAGGGCAACACAGACGCACACACACTCACACATTCACACCTATGGTCACTTTTGAGTCGCCAATCAACCTACCAACGTGTGTTTTTGGAACGTGGGAGGAAACTGAAGCACCCAGAGGAAACCCACGCAGACACAGGGAGAACACACCACACTCCTCACAGACAGTCACCCGGAGGAAACCCACGCAGACACAGGGAGAACACACCACACTCCTCACAGACAGTCACCCGGAGGAAACCCACACAGACACAGGGAGAACACACCACACTCCTCACAGACAGTCACCCGGAGGAACCCCACTAAGACACAGGGAGAACACACCACACTCCTCACAGACAGTCACCCGGAGGAAACCCACTAAGACACAGGGAGAACACACCACACTCCTCACAGACAGTCACCCGGAGGAAACCCATGCGGACACAGGGAGAACACACCACACTCCTCACAGACAGTCACCCGGAGGAAACCCACACAGACACAGGGAGAACACACCACACTCCTCACAGACAGTCACCCGGAGGAACCCCACGCAGACACAGGGAGAACACACCACACTCCTCACAGACAGTCACCCGGAGGAAACCCATGCGGACACAGGGAGAACACACCACACTCCTCACAGACAGTCACCCGGAGGAAACCCACTAAGACACAGGGAGAACACACCACACTCCTCACAGACAGTCACCCGGAGGAAACCCATGCGGACACAGGGAGAACACACCACACTCCTCACAGACAGTCACCCGGAGGAAACCCACACAGACACAGGGAGAACACACCACACTCCTCACAGACAGTCACCCGGAGGAACCCCACGCAGACACAGGGAGAACACACCACACTCCTCACAGACAGTCACCCAGAGGAAACCCATGCGGACACAGGGAGAACCCTTGAAGAGCCTGCTACATCATCAGAACACAACAATAGTAGCGCTTCAGCTCTGCTGCCAGTCTGCAGTGATATCAGTGATATCCAGAGCTTCTGGACTTCAATGTTGTTGAGTTTAGGGCATCATGCCTTCAAAAGCATTCCATAATCATATTTTACCACCCACCCCTAACTCTCTGCAATATGAAGCTGAATACAACTATTTCAGCATCTTTTTGTTCAAAACTTTCAGTTCCACCTTAAATGTTGCATTAGCCACAGGCACAAAGGTTTTGCCATTTCAGGTGGAACTGGAAATTACTAACTATGTTTATGTTTGTTATAAATTAAAGGGACATAATGCATTGAAACTACATTAAACTAAGATAATGCACTGGTAATCGTAGTTTATTAAAGGAGAAAGTGCTGATACTTGTGGACTATTTGGTCGCTTGCACTGCCATCTTGCCTCTGATTCACAAGACATTCCCTTCATTTGAAGTGTGCCTTTGAAAAATTTAAGTTTCAAGGAATATATAGCCCTTCCCCTGGGCCCTACCCCTCTTTACCAACAAGAATTGAGATGCCATACTCCTAGATAAAACAAAGGAGTAGGGCTAAGTGATGACATAGGGTTCACCCAACAAGTCAAAAAAATTGTATAAACCCTTTATTAGTCATTTCAGCTCCTTTATTGATAAAAGAGTGAAGTGTGTGTTGTTTCTCTCACCAGCTCCTTGTCCGTGATGGGTAGGATGGTCAGCTGCTCCTCAGCTGTCCGGCTGCTGCTCAGCTCCTGGTTGCTCTTGCTCTGTGGTGGAGGGGGTTTGGCCTCCAGTCTGCGAGCCTGACGTTCTCCCTTGCTGCCCCCAGCCGCCCCAGCGCTCAGCTTGCGTACCGGGTTGGTCAGCCATTTCTTCAGGGTGCTGACCGAACGACGGGAGCTTGGAGAACTTGGGGCTGAGCTTCCGGATGCCTGTGGGGGCAAAGAGGCCACTGATGTCGAGATGCTGCCTTCACTCCCCGCTGCTGAATAGGAATCTGCACACAAACAGTAAACAGTATAAACTGTTAATACCCTTGACCAGACTGTATCAACTATACAGGGTAAAAGGTCACATTCATATGCATATGTAAAATACCAGGTCCTGGTAAAGCACAAAAACAAGAATGTGTGTGTATAAGTCTGTGTACTGCTGTGCTTATGCAAATGTGTGTAAATGTCATTGTTGGTGTGGGAGGGCTGTGAGAGGCAGCCCTTTGGAGTTGGCAAGGGTCAGATTATGGGAGTGTATGAGGACTGGAAGCGGTGCTGGTCAACCAGACTGCAGTGTGAGCCAGGGGAGCTAAATATAGTCCCTGTCCAGATGAGGCTGGTGTCACAGGGACCCTGGGAACAGGGGCGAGCTGGGGGATGTACACAGGAAGCACACTTTAATCCTCACCCACAGGAAGGGACACTAACTTCTGTTTTTTGCTGTTGTTTCTCACCATGTCTCTGTGCCTTTCCACCCCCGATTTCCTTCCCCGGTGCTGCAGTCATTTCTTCAGTTATCAAATGACCCTCTTCCCTCACCTGCTTCATCCTCCCAAACAACCCCTGCAGTCCCTTGCTGACCCCTGTCTCAGCTGTAGCGAAGGGAAATTTTGTTCAGTGAATCAGTTCTTTCAAACATTTTTCATGAGAAAATTGTCCAACTCCACAATTCTCTGATTCAAAAGTCAAGTTCATTCTTATTTCCTGTGCAAGTGATAAGATTTAGGTCACATAGTGAGTACTTAAACTCACTGAAGGACTTGAGTCAGCCTTCAAACACACTATAGAGAAGTATGGTGTAAAGTCTGTTAACATGTTTTAGGAAAATATTTTACAACTTGAAAAGGTATTATTTGTGTAGGCCAGGTTATCAGAGTCACTGACTGACTGATACATAGTTGAAATATATGCCAGTGTTCTATTGCATGGAGCCTACTCCAATTGACTCTGCTCAGCTCACTTTTTGGTTTATGGTAAATACTTGACTTGACTCTACTCAGCTCACATTTTGGTTCATGGTACCTACTTTACTTGACTCTTCTATGCACGCATTTTGGTCTATGGTACTTACTTGACTTGACCCTTCTCTGCTCACGTTTTGGTCCATGGTACTTACTTGACTTGACTCTACTCAGCTCATATTTTGGTTCATGGTACCTACTTTACTTGACTCTACTCGGCTCACTTTTTGGTTCATGGTACCTATTTTACTTGACTCTACTCGGCTCACATTTTGGTCCACGGAACCTATTTTACTTGACTCTATTCTGCTCGCATTTTGGTCCATGGTACTTACTTGACTTGACTCTACTCGGCTCATATTTTGGTTCATGGTACCTACTTTACTTGACTCTACTCAGTTCACATTTTGGTTCATTGTACCTACTTTACTTGACTCTACTCTGCTCACTTTTTGGCCCATGGTACTTTCTTTACTTGACTCTACTCAGCTAACATTTTGGTTCATGGTACCTACTTTACTTGTTCATGGTACCTGGTAGGTTTTCCACTAGCACAATATTTACTCATTGTGCATTTAAATATGTGTTGTTTTATGTTTTGAGACTGAACACAGATTTAATCATGAGTTCTGACAGATCAGTGCAACTGTTACGTTCTTTGTTCATGGTGTGCACATCATGGGTTAATCCCCACTCTAAGAAAGCAGTGTTGCAGTTACTAGCTACAGAATTTCCCACATGGAAAATAAAAAAAAAGCTAAGTTGAGTAGTGTAAGTACCGTGCAGTGAAAAAGTGGCAATAGACGCATGTAATACAAAAAAGCAGCAGGTAACACTAAACACAATCAAATGTCTTGTACCTTTGCCCCTTTCAGCAATTAAACATGCAGTCTACTAGAGTGTATTCATATGATTTAAGACACACCCTCATTTACTCTGAGACTACACTGATTTTTCATGATTTCAAAAGGTTATATATGTACATTTGATTTCGTCAGATACATCCTCATTCTCTTTTAGTCCTGTGCCCTGAGGGTGAAAGATATCTTTGTCAACTCCGACCCTGTGTCTGCTGCAGCACTTCTTTTCCAAGAAGAGTCCTGCTGTAGTTGCTGAAAAATAGAACTTGGAAGTGGTATGATGAGCTCTAATGGAGACAAAGCTCCTGCTGTTAAAACCGCTTATTCCATTTCACAATATTTTCCAGGTTAGTGTATGAATTAATAGCTTAATAATGGACTTGATCTCAGCCCAAGTGGAAACTTAAGAGGAAACTTAAGAGGATTTGATTACACCTCCTTCTGCTGGATGCTGAGCAAAGCCTAGCAGCTTTCTGAAAACCATATTGCAGATTTCTGGCCCCCAGAATGTGTGAAAGAGGTGGCAGATTGGCCATGTGTTTCTCTACACAGCAGGGAACAGCATTAGTCTACAATTTTCTCTCTCTCTCTCTCTCTCTCTCTCTCTCTCTCTCTCTCTCTCTCTCTCTATCTATCTATCTATCTCTTAATCTTTCACTTTTTTCACAGAATGGCTTTTATGGAAATGTGATAAATCAAATTCCACAGCCGGTTCTGGGTTTTTGGAGAATGGAATGTTATCGAGGATCAAGGGCTGCACAATGGACTTCTGGGGTCAGGAACAATTAGCTATTGTTTATGATATCCTCCACAAATCAATGGTGACATACACTATCAAACAATTTGTCGTCCTTCACCTTAGACTACGCACATGTCTGGGTGCTCTACCATTCATTATCAAGTTCACTGCAGCTATAGAACCCTGGGCACAGGTACAAGCAGAATCAAGCTCAGACAAGAGAAAATGAAAGTAATTAGAAATTAATGACATTTTAAACGAACACTTATTTAGGAATGACAGTACATTCCCAAGGGTTGGTAGAATTTTTTGTTCATTTTGAAACTGTAAAAATAAGTCCAAGTACTCAAAAAAATAATAAGTCATCCTGCAGTGAAGGGTTATGCCCATATTAGGAACTCCAGGTCTTAGCAGATTTTCTCTTTGAGAAAAATGAATGTCTTTCTTGATAACTGCTGCTGTAGTGACCCAAAAAAAACCACACATATTCAAATCCTGTGCATACTTCCCCCAGATCTCACTGGATTCTCTCTTAAACAACTGTATTTAGCATTGAAAATACAAATAATGCAATGTACCGAATACAAGAATGCGAACACTCCTGCACTGAAATGATTTCGCATGTCAGTGCAGCTTAATTATTTAATTATGAGGTTTGCAAGATGCTAACTCCTGGGACATAAGCTGTCATTAGCTGCCAGTAAATTAACCGTGTAGCTTTAAGCTAATATTAAGCCCCTTTTGCATATGCATGGTCAATCAGGAATATTCTGGATGTCACCTGGGAGAGCTGTATGTATGATCACAAATGTCCATAACATTTGTCCCAGTCTTTATCCCACTAGCACCCTAGTACATAGAGCCAGGAATGTTCCGGAGCATCCTGCTGTATCTCCTGCACATGCTTCATAGACTGCTGTTTTAACATTCACTTAAAAATGGTGAGCGATCAGAAGCTGAACTGGAGAAGAAGCAGCAGCCAGCAGAGGTGAGTGTGGCAGTTCACCCTCAGTCCGTTTACCACACTGTACAGCACAGAATTAATTTGATTTTATAACTGCAGCAAACTGCTGAAAGACTCACTCACTGCAACTCTGACTGAGTGCTAATCCTCAGCTCTTCACAAAGAGGTTCCATTCACTCCTAATTCTCCCAGACACAGAGCCAGTGATAAATACAGAGACAGGGAGAAAGAGCCGAGGAGATTAAAGAAAGAAGAGGAGTGAAAGTACGGGTATTTTCAGGTTGTGTTTGCATGGTTTTTTTTTTTTACAGGAAAATGCTTCTATATATTTTTTTTTTCATTAATGGACATTACAGCTATTCAATTCAACACAGGAAGAGTTTTCACATTAGTCACAGCAACAGCCTCCAGCTTTAACCAGTGTGCGGTTGGATTTCCTAGACTTGATTCAAAGTCAAAGTGTAGCTCTCCACCACAATAGCACAGCGTATTGAGTTCTGAATGAAGGGGAAAGCTCAAATTCTTTGGAACTCAGTCACAACTAATGCAAAAGCATTTGGGCACTCTAGCTTAGAGAATGTGTTATGGATGTGAGGCTTTGTTTAAACTTTGGGTACACTGTCCTTATTGGACATCTTAAATTTCCCAACCGCAGATGACTGAAAAAAAATGAGGATCCCACAGTAACTCATTTGGTTTCACACACAATGCCACTTCTGATTTGTGTCTAAAATTGTGCAGCAGTAGAACTGCATTTTAACATGTGCTTAGTTTCCTTTTATTTTAATTTACATTGGCTATCGTTGGTTTAAAATGGATCCAGTTGAAAAAAACTTGAACAAATATGTTGAATGTACTCTGACTGGTCTAAACCCTGATCTAGAGGGGAAAATCTATGGAGGCTTTGGCCTTTGTAGACTGCTCAGTCTTTTTTCTCAACTGTTGACTCTGACTGCCCCGAAACTTTCAGAGTAGAGCTAACCTGCTCAGACACATTCTGCCTGAGAATCACTTTTTTAAAAAATCTTTCCAGAGAATTTCACAACATCTAACCTCAGCTCACTCTCAGTTTTTCAGGCTTATCATTCTGTAACTCTAAGGTATTACTCAGAAGCGACTGCCTTTCAGCTGTAAAGAGTTCATTCTCCAAAATGTCCAGA